>NC_090059.1:10155663-10455663 GCF_038355195.1 Osmerus mordax | reverse complement strand
CTTTTTATTCCTCAATTGCAATAATCTGTTTTTATGACTGTTTTTGTTTAGTATTGGCGGTAGGAAGTGTCTACGTGCACACACCCATCCAAAACTTGGATTTTGTTTCGTTTTTGTTCACATTTTAGACAAGTGAGATGCATGGGACTAGCGCGAGCGGTTTCTTTCTTCATGGAAGGCTAGCTAGCTAGCCTAGCTGAAATCTGCCAAACAATCTTATGTTTCATTTTATATTCTTTGGCATAATATGCAGAAATAATGCCCGTTTCACATTTACACTTAAACCAGCTGTGAAAAGGGAAAACATTATTGCATGCATCTTTACGGTACTGTGAGTTTTATATTGCGAGGCATGCTCTGCTATCTAAATTACTCTGTCTTGTGATGTCATCAGTGTGCGCCTCAAAAAACAGCCGAATGTAAAATCACTTCTGTTCCAGAATCAGTGTAGGTGGAATGCCAAATCTTCTAGTACCCACAATAAACTCGACTAAAGTTAATTCTTGAACTTTTAATCATCTTATTTTTATCTATTAATCACCAAATTCAACAATTCGAAACCCAGAAGAACACACACACTCATGTCACCTGTTATAAGTATTCAATGTTTCTCATCTGGTCTCTCCTTTCTCCAGCTCACATGAGTTCTCAGTGATCCTAGAGCAGACGTTTGTCTGCCCCCCAGCCCAAGCTCCACATGGCTCTCCCCGCCGGCACCATGGCCTTCGTGCCAGCCCCCAGCCCCACAGTGGTGGACCAGACCACCCTCATGAAGAAGTACTTGCAGTTTGTAGCTGCCCTCACGGACAACAACACCCGTGAGTAAAGTACATAAATTGAACATAAAGATGTGTTAAATAGTGGTACACCTGCACAGCGAAAAAATATTCAGTTCATATGAGGGACTGCTATAGATGGCTATTATCAGCAGGGGCGATGTGATGAGAGCGATTTACTTTAGTCCAGCAGCAGGTACGTGTGTGTGAGTGAGTGCAAGGCTGAGTGAGTGAGTGAGTGTCTGTTATGTACCTCTAACAATCTGGGCGCTGAAAGTCAAACTGATAAGATCTGAGTGCCCCTGCTGAGATTAGTTCGATGTTGTGTGTAATGAGGCTGCGGTCTGTATCCATATCTAATGTTTGTGCTCTTTCCCATAACTTCCTCCAGCTGATGAGACCAAGCTCAAAATGATGCAGGAGGTCAGCGAGAACTTTGAGGTGAGTTTGAATTGCATGTTTCAAATGTGAAAACACGCCGTATCAGCTTTAATCTGAAGATTGGTCATTTCCTTGCAGTCATTACCGTAAGGAGCTACGCATGTTCCAAGGTTGTGTAGTGATTGTTTGTGTGGGTTTGTGTCTTCTAGAATGTGACATCATCTCCTCAGTACTCCACCTTCCTAGAACACATCATTCCTCGCTTCTTGACATTTCTCCAGGATGGAGAGGTTCAGTTCCTGCAGGAGAAACCCACACAGGTACCTCAGCCCAGCTCTAACTCACACAAGCAATCCGCTCCAAACCTAACCCACACACCAGACGCTCAGATGAGCCCTTGATCCTAGCATTGCTGCTCTTGAGTGTCTGAACTGTTGTTGTTGCAGCAACTGAGGAAGTTGGTCCTGGAGATCATACACCGTATCCCCACCAACGAACACCTGCGGCCGCACACCAAGAACATCCTGTCTGTCATGTTCCGCTTCCTGGAGGTACGGGGCAGCTTGCCAAGCAGCAACCTCCAATCACACTCTGCACAGAAAACCCCACACCCCTCCTGTTATATATGCATGATGTATTCTAAATTGAACTGCTGCTGGCAAAGGCCTATCATGGTTTCAGAGATGCATCAGTACGACTGATGCAGGATTTGTAACAGGCCTGGACTGGAACTGTTGCGTTAATCGATTCTGTCTCCTCTCCGTGTCCCAGATCGAGAGCGAGGAGAACGTGCTGATCTGCCTGCGCATCATCATCGAGCTGCACAAGCAGTTCAGGCCCCAGATCTCCCAGGAGGTGAGAACTTGTGTGGCCTGCTCTCTCGTATGCTTCCATATTGTCCATCATCCTCCTTTAAATGTCCCCATGCAGAGTCGATGATTCGTTCCTCTTTTGCCCTAGATTCACCACTTCCTGGACTTTGTGAAGCAGATCTACAAAGAGCTGCCCAAAGTGGTGGTAAGGTGGCGTTCATGGTAGAGCTCAACTTGGTGGGAAGTCTACGGATGTGTTCTTCTGCACTTTAGTTTTTTCCCCCATTCGGTTTCCTTCTCGTCCCTCCGCCCAGGCACGTTACTTTGAGAACCCGCAGGTGATAGCGGAGAACACGGTTCCCTCCCCAGAGATGGTGGGCATGATCACCTCTGTCCTGGTCAAGACGGCCCCCGAGAGAGAGGACAGCGAGACACGCACGGTAGGACCCCACGTCTGCATACCAACCCATTGTAATGCTGTCTACAACCACTGAAGGGCACTGGTGTACTATTCCAGCACTGACACATGTTTCTTTGGATGGGGAGGGACAGTTAATTCAAGTATATGCTGCACAATATAATACGTAGATCTGTCTGGCCATGAAAGACATGGATAACATTTTGCTGTGTTATGCTGTTGTAAGTGACAGTTTATGAACACTGTAATGACTGTCTTCTCCAGCACACCATCATTCCCAGGGGTTCTCTGTCGCTCAAGGTGCTAGCGGAGCTTCCCATCATAGTGGTGCTCATGTACCAGGTGATACAAACACACTCACACGCGGCCTGCAACTGTTATGTACTCATTCATAAAACCCTTCCAATGAATGGACCTACTTTGTGACGTAGGGGTCACTGTGCTGCTAACTCAAGTTCTCAACTTTGATGAATTCAGACATGCTTGCAGGGTTTGAAATGTTTTTTTTTTTCTGTTATTGCCAGCTCTACAAGCTGAACATCCACAATGTGGTGTCAGAGTTTGTCCCTCTCATCATGAACACCATAATGCTGCAGGTGTCCCCACAAGCAAGGTTAGACCTGTGTGTGTGTGTGTTGGCCCCAGGGTGTGCTTGTTTTTATTTTAGATTCCCTTCCAGTCAGTTTCGTTTAAGTCTTAACAAACTTGGATTTTTACTTGTGAGAGCATGGATTTGCAGCAATGTTAGTCGATAATGTCTGTCAGACTTTTCTCTTTCCCAAACCAGTGTTAAATGCACTTTTGAAACTTTTAATTCCGACAGTGTACACACCTAACTAAAACTAGCCTTTAAACCTACAGCATACAAAACCAAATGTATTGTGGAGCTCAAGCAATTTAGCTCTGTGTTTTAGCAGTCTAGCTGAAATTGAGGACTAACAAAAAGAAACAACCAAATGTCTGTGTAGAATTACAATTCTGTCCCTGATTGTAGACACTAATGATCACTGCCAGGTTTCTATAATTACTTGATTATCACGAAAACATGAGAAATTGGCTGGAGACAATTTAGGGAAAAAAATACACTGTATTTTAATATTATCTGGGGTTTCTTCCACAGGCAACACAAGCTGTACAACAAGGAGCTCTATGCCGACTTCATCGCTGCTCAGATTAAGACCCTGTCCTTTCTGGCCTACATCATCCGCATTTACCAGGTACACACAGACGAGACAGAATATTCTGCTCTTCTATTCACTCTTAAGATGTGTAGTTCTTCATACGTGTTTCACTAGCAATGATGAATAATCCTAACTGGGTAGCTGCTGTGGTATGAACGTAAGATGCTATGTGCAACTACATTGGGGTGTGTGTGTGTGTGTGTGTGTGTGTGTCTTCCAGGACCTGGTAGGGAAGTATTCCCAGCAGATGGTGAAGGGCATGCTGCAGTTGCTGTCTAACTGCCCGTCCGAGACGGCTCACCTGCGCAAAGAACTCCTCATCGCCGCCAAACACATCCTCACCACTGACCTGCGCAGCCGTACGTGCACACGCACGCGCACACGCACGCACTCAGACGCCACGTCTTAAACTAGTGCTGACAATCTGGTCATTTTTGTTTTATGGATGAAATGTTTTTGGTTTACAGAGTTCATCCCGTGCATGGATAAACTTTTTGACGAGTCTATACTAATCGGCTCTGGCTACACTGCCCGGGAGACACTGAGGTGAGTGTGTGTGTGTGTGTTTTTGTGTGTGTGTGGTTGTTTGCGTCTGCAAGTGAAGGGCTAAGTGATTGTATCTGTATGTAGAATACTAATGCAGCCTTAAATCTCTAAAGTGTTCAGGGAGACTAGGGCACGGCGGAACTCTGACTGCCTGTCACCCAACCCCCTCCACCCCCTCACCCAGGAGCTTTGTGTGTGTCACCCTGTCGACTCTCTTCAACACATGCTGTCATATCTCATTAGCCCACCTGTGAAACGAGACAGGCCAATAGGACCTGGCAGCGTTATTAGTGTCAGTGTCAGTTAGTGGTCTCCCCCTTCAATTAGTTTTATTCCCTCTCTTCTGTGGGTCACAGCCCACTGAGCCTACATCAGCGACGTCACAGTCGTCTGAGTTGGGACGTTGTGGGTGTGTCGTTTGGAATGTTTCCATGCATGTGGCACTTACGCCAAGCCCATGAGAACTCCCATCTTCCCTTTACCCCTCCCCCTTATTCACCTGACCCCCCTGTCCCCCTGTCCTAACCTCTCCCCCCCACAGACCTCTGGCCTACAGCACCCTGGCTGACCTGGTGCACCATGTGCGTCAGAACCTGCCCCTGACGGACCTGTCCCTGGCCGTGCAGCTGTTTGCCAAGAACATCGACGACGAGTCGCTGCCCAGCAGCATCCAGACCATGTCCTGCAAGCTGCTGCTCAACCTGGTGGACTGCATCCGCTCCAAGAGCGAGCAGGAGAACGGCAACGGGCGGGACATCCTGATGAGGATGCTGGAGGTAGACAAGTAGGAGAGGAGGGAGGGAGAGAAGAGGGAGGGAGAGAAGAGGGAGGGAGGGAAGGAAGGAAGTAGGGAGGGAGATAAGAGGGAGGGAGAGAAGAGGGAGGGAGAGAAGAGGGAGGGATGGAGGGTTAAGGTCACATTTTGTGGCACGTTGTATGTGTCAGTGTGTCGGACCATATCCATGTCGTGCTTCGCTCCCCCAGGTGTTTGTCCTGAAGTTCCACACCATCGCCCGCTACCAGCTCGTCACCATCTTCAAGAAGTGCAAGCCCCAGTCAGAGATGGGCGTGGTGGACCCGGTGGCATTGCCTGGCGTCCCGGCCACGCCCACCCCGACCCCCGTCCCCGCCCTGCCCCCCCCGGTCCCCCCCACGCCCGTCACCCCTGCTCCTCCCCCCACCGCTGCCCTCGACCGGGCCGGGGAGAAGGAGGACAAGCAGACCTTCCTGGTGTCTGACTGCCGCAGCCTGGTCAAGACCCTGGTCTGTGGGGTGAAGACCATCACCTGGGGGATCACCTCCTGCAAGGCTCCTGGAGGTGAGAGCATCCAGTACTTGTGCAAAAAAATCTTAAATTACTTGGACGATAGGACCAAGCTGTAACTGGTGCCTGTGTGTTCCTGTGTTCCAGAGGCCCAGTTCATTCCCAACAAGCAGCTGCAACCTAAAGAGACTCAGATCTACATCAAGCTGGTGAAGTATGCCATGCAAGCCCTGGACATCTACCAGGTATGGTCAGACAGTTGCTAACAAGTTTAAAACTGAATATGATATTGTATAAAGGGGATGTATTTTATACAGGACAGACTAGCTGTCCAGGCTTTAACTGGTTACTGGGGGGGAGTAACAGGTTACCAGGGTATAACAGTGCCCGCCCCCCTCCTGGTCAGGTACAGGTTGCCAACAACCAGCAGACGTACATCAGAGTGGCCAACTGTCAGACTGTGAGGATGAAGGAGGAGAAGGAGGTGCTGGAGCACTTTGCTGGAGTCTTCACCATGATGAACCCCCTCACCTTCAAGGAGATCTTCCAGACCACTGTCCCCTACATGGTGGAGAGGATCTCCAAGAACTATGCTTTGCAGATTGTAGCCAACTCGTTCCTGGCCAACTTGTCGACGTCGGCCCTGTTTGCCACCATCCTGGTGGAGTATCTCCTGGAGAGGCTTCCGGAGATGGGCTCCAACGTGGAGCTCTCCAACCTCTACCTCAAACTCTTCAAGCTCGTCTTCGGCTCCGTCTCCCTGTTTGCGGCCGAAAACGAACAGATGCTCAAGGTGTGAGGGTGGAATCCATTCCTCTGGTGTTCAAGCGTCTTGTGTGGGATTCTTAACAATTTCTCCCGCTAAATGATCTTAAGCTGGTAGGTTTTCTGTTGTTGGCAAGTTTCGCTGACCTTGTGTCTTCTTCTCACCTCAGCCCCACCTCCACAAGATAGTCAACAGCTCGATGGAACTGGCTCAATCAGCCAAGGAGCCTTACAACTACTTCCTGCTTCTCCGGGCTCTCTTCCGTTCGATTGGTGGTGGCAGCCACGACCTGCTGTACCAGGAGTTCCTGCCCCTCCTGCCCAACCTGCTGCAAGGTAGGTTACAGCGCACGGCCATTTTTTAGATGCCTCAACCGTCTGTTAACTCATCCAATCTTCCCTGTTGTCTCATCACGCAACCTTCCACCGCGTTCTACCGCATCCCCTTCTCTCCCCCACCCTCCTTCTCTCTCCCACCCCCCTTTCCTCCTTCTCTCCCACCCCCCTTTCCTCCTTCTCTCCCACCCCCCTTTCCTCCTTCTCTCCCACCCCCCTTTCCTCCTTCTCTCCCACCCCCCTGCTCCCCTTCTCTCCCACCCCCCTGCTCCCCTTCTCTCCCACCCCCCTGCTCCCCTTCTCTCCCACCCCCCTTTCCTCCTTCTCTCCCACCCCCCTTTCCTCCTTCTCTCCCACCCCCCTGCTCCCCTTCTCTCCCACCCCCCTTTCCTCCTTCTCTCCCACCCCCCTGCTCCCCTTCTCTCCCACCCCCCTGCTCCCCTTCTCTCCCACCCCCCTTTCCTCCTTCTCTCCCACCCCCCTGCTCCCCTTCTCTCCCACCCCCCTGCTCCCCTTCTCTCCCACCCCCCTTTCCTCCTTCTCTCCCACCCCCCTTTCCTCCTTCTCTCCCACCCCCCTTTCCCCCTTCTCTCCCACCCCCCTGCTCCCCTTCCCCAGGCCTGAACATGCTCCAGAGCGGCCTTCACAAGCAGCACATGAAGGACCTGTTTGTGGAGCTGTGTCTGACGGTGCCCGTGCGCCTCAGCTCCCTGCTGCCCTACCTGCCCATGCTGATGGACCCGCTGGTGTCCGCCCTGAACGGCTCCCAGACCCTGGTCAGCCAGGGCCTCCGGACGCTGGAGCTGTGTGTGGATAACCTGCAGCCCGACTTCCTCTATGACCACATTCAGCCAGTCAGGGCCGAGCTCATGCAGGTGAGAGCAGCCCCGATGCCGCACACAAATAACTCGCACACAGGCTGTGGAAGCTGAGCAGGCTCAGATAGGTGACACCTGAATACTCATGACACACACCTGCTTACCCGTCCCTTCAAAACCCCTCCTCGCCCCAGGCCCTGTGGCGGACCCTGCGTAACCCGGCGGAGACCATCTCCCACGTGGCGTACCGCGTCCTGGGGAAGTTCGGGGGCAGTAACAGGAAGATGCTGAAGGAGTCCCAGCGGCTGCAGTACGTGGTGACAGAGGTGCAGGGCCCCAGCATCAAGGCGGAGTTCACAGACTGCAAGGCCTCCATCCAGCTACCCATGGAGAAGGTACAAGTCTGTGTGTGTGTGTGTGTTTGTGGTTCGCACAGAGAGATAGGGAGGGGTGATAAATGATGCGAAGAGGAGGCTGGTATTTTCTTCAGCTAATTAAATGAAACATCAGGTGATAATGTAGAATATCCTAAGCCCTCCCTCCATTCCCATCTCCCCCCCATTCCTCCTCTCCATCCATCCTTTATTATCACCGCTAGGCTCTCCACGATGGCAGTATTCTCCTGCTAATGGCTAATCCCTCTCTTTCCAGTAGCGTTAATACAGGCACCATATACACACAAACACACACAAACACACACACACCACTACCACCCCTTTAATTATGTTGGAGTTCCAAGATGGACTAGACTGACTCTCCTCTCAGACTCTTCTGTCTGTTTGCTGTTTCGGGCTCTTTTTTGGCTCTATGGCTGAATGAGACTTCATGGTGTTAAAATGTATTCCAAAGGATTATGCATTTTTTTTCTTCATTTTCTCTGTCCCTTTTGTATATTGCTTTCCAGGCTATCTCTGTACCCGCCCTCTGTTCCACGTTTCCCGGAACCCAGGGTTCTTTTCAAAGGGCAAAAGCAAATCCCCATTTTTCTTTTCATCCCCCTATAACAAATCCTTTTATTAGTGCCAAATGGCTCGTTGATCTGTTAGGTTTGTGTCGGCAGCGTGGTCTGTGGGGCTGACGGGTCTACGATTCAATTATGTAATCTCCTCGCTTCTCCTCTCCTCCTCATCCCTGTCTCACCCTTTCCTGTGCGCGCTCTCCTCCTCCCTCTCTCTCTCTTCTCTGAGTGGCATTAATGAGTTCATTTTCTGCCTCTTAAGCGCCTGGCCGCTTCGACGTGTCAGCTCATAATCTGGCAGTTATAATGGCCTCCTCTACTCCCTCCCCCCTTCCCTCCTGGGGTCGCATTTGCCACAAAACTGTTAACTTTCCCGCAGCAGAAGAACATGCCTATAGAACTGTATGGAATGTAGCCTTGCAGCTGTGTAGTGTTGACCCCCGTGCCCTGGTGTAATCCCCAGGCCATAGAGACGGCTCTGGACTGTCTGAAGAGCGCCAACACGGAGCCCTACTACAGACGGCAGGCCTGGGAGGTCATCAAGTGCTTCCTGGTGGCCATGACCAGCCTGGATGACAACAAGCACGCCCTCTACCAGCTCCTGGCCCACCCCAAGTAAGGCACACACACACACACAGTCCTTTACTTGACCCGACCAGACCGTAGACCTTTCCGTCTGCCCCCAACCCCACCCTTCACTCTCTCCCTCTCTCCACTCACTCTGTCTCCTCTCCCTCCGCCTGGCTGCCACATGCTGCTTCATCAGCTTTGTCTGGTGTGTCAGATCAGCTAATTACTCACACATGCAGGCCTGTCTGCAGGGGAGAGAGAGAGAGAGAGAGATAGATAGAGAGAGTGTGGGGGTGGGGGGTGAAGGCAGGGTGGCTTGCATTACCATCATTGATCCTCAGGCAGGGGCTAATTGACTTTATGCTGTCTGTTTACACTTCGCTTTGCCCCCCCGCTCCACACACACACACACACACACACAAACTCACACTCAAGCTCAGATAATGAAGTGTGTCAGTTATGATCGCAGAGGCTGTGCCTCCTGCCCGATCCTGTCAGACATCTTGATTCATGAAGACCTCTCTGGTTTCAGTGTTTTTCCACCCTCTCTGTCAGCTTCAACTCTTTTCCCTCCCCTTTCTCTCGCTCTCTCTCGCTCTCTCTCTTCTTTTATTGTCTTGTTCTCTGTCATTCTTCATCGTAATCTCTACTTTTTGTCTTTTGTTCTCTTTCACACCCGCTCTCTTGCGTTCTCCTTGTCTGGAGGGTCACACAGGGATAGGGCTTGTCTGGAGGGTCACACAGGGATAGGGCTTGTCTGGAGGGTCACACAGGGATAGGGCTTGTCTGGAGGGTCACACAGGGATAGGGCTTGTCTGGAGGGTCACACAGGGATAGGGCTTGTCTGGAGGGTCACACAGGGATAGGGCTTGTCTGGAGGGTCACACAGGGATAGGGCTTGTCTGGAGGGTCACACAGGGATAGGGCTTGTCTGGAGGGTCACACAGGGATAGGGCTTGTCTGGAGGGTCACACAGGGATAGGGCTTGTCTGGAGGGTCACACAGGGATAGGGCTTGTCTGGAGGGTCACACAGGGATAGGGCTTGTCTGGAGGGTCACACAGGGATAGGGCTTGTCTGGAGGGTCACACAGGGATAGGGCTTGTCTGGAGGGTCACACAGGGATAGGGCTTGTCTGGAGGGTCACACAGGGATAGGGCTTGTCTGGAGGGTCACACAGGGATAGGGCTTGTCTGGAGGGTCACACAGGGATAGGGCTTGTCTGGAGGGTCACACAGGGATAGGGCTTGTCTGGAGGGTCACACAGGGATAGGGCTTGGCAGGGAAGGTGAACGTTGCTTGATGTTGCCAAATGCCAGGAGAATAGAGTACCAAGAAAGTGTCCGCCTGCCTGGGTCGTCCAGACACGCACCCCTCCTCTGTGTGAACCCCACATCTACCCAACTCCATAGCACCCTTCTCTCCCACCCCTCCTCTGTGTGAACCCCACATCTACCCAACTCCATAGCACCCTTCTCTCCCACCCCTCCTCTGTGTGAACCCCACATCTACCCAACTCCATAGCACCCTTCTCTCCCACCCCTCCTCTGTGTGAACCCCACATCTACCCAACTCCATAGCACCCTTCTCTCCCACCCCTCCTCTGTGTGAACCCCACATCTACCCAACTCCATAGCACCCTTCTCTCCCACCCCTCCTCTGTGTGAACCCCACATCTACCCAACTCCATAGCACCCTTCTCTCCCACCCCTCCTCTGTGTGAACCCCACATCTACCCAACTCCATAGCACCCTTCTCTCCCACCCCTCCTCTGTGTGAACCCCACATCTACCCAACTCCATAGCACCCTTCTCTCCCACCCCTCCTCTGTGTGAACCCCACATCTACCCAACTCCATAGCACCCTTCTCTCCCACCCCTCCTCTGTGTGAACCCCACATCTACCCAACTCCATAGCACCCTTCTCTCCCACCCCTCCTCTGTGTGAACCCCACATCTACCCAACTCCATAGCACCCTTCTCTCCCACCCCTCCTCTGTGTGAACCCCACATCTACCCAACTCCATAGCACCCTTCTCTCCCACCCCTCCTCTGTGTGAACCCCACATCTACCCAACTCCATAGCACCCTTCTCTCCCACCCCTCCTCTGTGTGAACCCCACATCTACCCAACTCCATAGCACCCTTCTCTCCCACCCCTCCTCTGTGTGAACCCCACATCTACCCAACTCCATAGCACCCTTCTCTCCCACCTCTCCTCTGTGTGAACCCCACATCTACCCAACTCCATAGCACCCTTCTCTCCCACCTCTCCTCTCATCCACACAGCCTTCCTCTCTAGCCCTCATCACCCCCCCCCCCCTCCCCTCCCCCTCTTTCGTTCTATACCTAATTGCCCTCCTTTTCTCCACAACAACCCTGCCCCCTCCTCTCTTGCGATAATGGCATGGTGTGATCCATCAGGGCTGGGCCTGTCAGGTGGCATTCTAAAACCCAAGCTGAAGCATGGAGCTCTCCCACACCACACGCTGATCAGCCCTCTGTGAGCCTCCCGTGAGCCATGCATGGAGGAGGGGGAGATGGAGACAGACAGGCAGGGTGGCAGGCAGATACAAGGCAGTAGGCAGGCCACCACAAAGGCTAGGTGTCTCTCTCCACTCTACCCTTCCAAAGCGGCGCCACAGGAAACAAGATATTTCCAACTGTCAGTTACCACTTCAGACCCCAACCAAAGACAACACCAGGCTCATCTGTCCCAGGCATGATTAATGACTGTTTTAATGTCACAGAATGCTAATTTTCTCGTTTGTCTGCCTGTTCTTCTCTGTGTGTGTGTGTGTGGTGACGCAGTTTCACTGACAAGTGGATCCCCAGTGTGATCATCTCGCACCGCTACAAGGCCCAGGACACGCCGGCCAGGAGGACGTTTGAGCAGGCGCTGACTGGGGCCTTCATGTCGGCCGTCATCAAGGACCTGCGGCCCAGCGCGCTGCCCTTCGTGGCCAGCCTCATCCGCCACTACACCATGGTGGCCGTGGCCCAGCAGTGTGGTAAGGCACACCACACATCTGCTACTCTTTTCTTCAGCTCTCTTCTCTTTGGATCGCCAACCCCCTTTTCTTTTCTTTTTTTTGCACACTCCTGATATTGCCTTCAAGTTTGTCACATGCACACAAGTTCTTGGTAATTAAGTGATTTTTCCAGGCTTTCCCCAACAATGTGCAGTGAAATAAAATACACAAAATGTAGCATTTTCTCTTTCTCTGTCCCTCCCTCCTTCCGCTCCACCCCCAGGTCCGTTCCTGTTGCCGTGCTACCAGCTGGGCAGCCAACCAAGCACTGCCATGTTCCACAGCGAGGAAAACGGCTCCAAGGGCATGGACCCACTGGTCCTGATCGACGCCATCGCTATCTGCATGGCCTACGAGGAGAAGGAGCTGTGCAAGATCGGAGAGGTGGCCCTGGCGGTCATCTTCGACGTGGCCAGCATCATCCTGGGCTCCAAGGAGAGGGTGAGAGAGAGACTGGGGGAGAGAGAGACTGGGGGAGAGAGACAGGGTGGAGGGGAGAGAGACAGGGTGGAGGGGAGAGAGACTGGGTGGAGAGAGACTGGGGGAAGGGGGAGAGACTGGGTGGTGGGGGGAGAGAGACTGGGGGAGGGGGGGAGAGAGACTGGGTGGAGGGGGGAGAGACTGGGGGAGGGGGGAGAGAGACTGGGTGGAGGGGGGAGAGACTGGGTGGTGGGGGGAGAGAGACTGGGGGAGGGGGGAGAGAGACTGGGGGGAGGGGGGAGAGAGACTGGGTGGAGGGGGGAGATATTGGGGAAGGATATGAGGGATGGGTGCAGCCACTGTATTCAATAGGACATGGCATCGCTACAAGACTGCAGTGTTTATGCTACCAAGACACAATAAAATAAAGGTGAAATAAAGACACAGTTTACAGACTATCTATGCGCAAATTTTCCATATTGATCGATTACCTTCCTGGCCTTCTATAGCTCAGCAATTTAGGAAAGTTTCGAAAGGTTTGTAAGACCTTCAATGTCCTGTTGAAGTAAATGGAGGACATTCATTGAAGTTGGGGCATTGTCTGTGAAAGTTTTCTGATGACACTTTCTCATTGTCCCTCCCCCCCCCCAGGCCTGCCAGCTCCCTCTCTTCTCCTACATCGTGGAGCGCCTGTGCGCGTGCTGCTACGAGCAGGCGTGGTACGCCAAGCTGGGGGGCGTGGTCTCCATCAAGTTCCTCATGGAGCGCCTGCCGCTCATCTGGGTGCTGCAGAACCAGCTGACCTTCCTCAAGGCCCTCCTCTTCGTCATGATGGACCTCACAGGAGAGGTAGTGGACCTTCTCTCCACGGTCCTGCTCCTGGATCCGATGGTGGAGCAATAGATTCTAAAGAACAACCAACATTCTCATATTTGTTTTCTCGTTTGTCTTGTGTGTGTGTGCGTGCGCATTTCTCATACCATGGCATGTTCTCCACCCACCGAAACTGTCCCCCCCCCCCCCCTCCAGGTGTCCAACGGAGCGGTCGCCATGGCGAAAACCACGCTGGAGCAGCTGCTGGTGCGCTGCGCCACGCCCCTGAAGGAGGAGGAGCGCAGCGAGGAGCTGCTGGCCGCCCAGGACAAGTCCTTCCACATGGTGACCCACGACCTGGTGCGCGAGGTCACCTCCCCCAACTCCACCGTCCGCAAGCAGGCCATGCACTCCCTGCAGGTGCTGGCCCAGGTCACCGGGAAGAGCGTCACCATCATCATGGAGCCCCACAAGGAGGTGGGCGTGGGGGGACAGGACTGCGGGAGGGGGGTCGTCAGGGGCAATAGTGGGGGTCGTCAGGGGTTACCAGCTGGCTTGATCAGGGGCACTAGCAAGGATCTTCAGGGGGCCCTCATGGGACACCGTAGCGTAGAGTCTTGAACAGACTCTACTTCTCTGTACGTTCTGAAGGATGTCTGAGTTGTCAGGAGGTGGTGGTCTTCTGGAGCAGGCTGAGGGTCATGCCGTGTCCCTCACAGCCGCTGTCCTCCTCAGGTGTTACAAGACATGGTGCCCCCCAAGAAGCACCTGCTGCGCCACCAGCCGGCCAACGCCCAGATCGGCCTGATGGAGGGCAACACCTTCTGCACCACGCTGCAGCCTCGCCTCTTCACCATGGACCTCAGCGTCATGGAGCACAAGGTCTTCTACACGGAGGTGAGAGGGCAGGGAGATGGTGTGCTGTCGTATCTCTGTAGCATACTGAAGATGCTATAGGGAGATGGGAAAATATATCAAGCGTTTTGGAAGCAGCTTTAGGTGGTTGTCCATGTGGATGGTTGGTCTTGCTGCAGTGTGTAGAAGGTGTGTGCTGTTCTCTGACCATGCTTGTGCTCAGCTGCTGAACCTGTGTGAGGCGGAGGACGCTGCTCTGATGAAGCTGCCCTGCTACAAGAGCCTGCCCTCCCTGGTGCCCCTGCGCATCGCTGCCCTCAGTGAGTACATGGGACATGTAGTTCCCACCCCTATTCACTAGACTACAACCAAGCCCACTCATGGGACTGCAAATCATGGGACCTCCTCCAAACTCATTTGGAGCAGACACTGAAGTGTCCCGTGTGTTCGTGTGCGTGTGTGTGTGTGTGTGTGTGTGTGTGAAGATGCCCTGGCAGCCTGTAACTACCTTCCCCAGTCGAGGGAGAAGATCATTGCTGCTCTGTTCAAAGCCCTCAACTCCACCAACAGTGAACTGCAGGAGGCCGGGGAGGCATGCATGAGGAAGGTCTGTATACACACACACACACACACACACACCAACATACACGCCCTCCCTCTCGTCGTGTCTCCTTTAGGGCTTTGTCCTCTTCACATCCCTGTTTTATTTCCCTTTTCCTCTCATCCCTCAGTTCTTATAACAACTTTCTCCTATTTCGGTAGACTCCCCTCCATCCATTTTCTCCACAGTGACCTCTCCCTCTCCGCCGGGGCTTCATTCCTCCGTGTCCTTCTTCTCCTCCCATCTGCCCCTCTGCGCCGCTGTCTCCCGCTCCATTTCTCCACCTCTCCTCCCCCCCCTCATCTTTTCTTCTCGGCCGGGCTAACACTAATGAGCGTTGCCAGCCGGAGATCGATACAGGATGGAGTGTTTGTTCGCTGAGCTGAGAGGAAAATGAATGTGGCGGCCATGCATCATCCCTTCTTGTACGTGCGCGTGTCCTAATTGCAGAGGCCCCTCGGCCGAGCCCTTCAGGCTCGCCGCCCCGGAGCCCTGAAGACGTGCAGATGTAGAATCCTCCACCCCTGATGTCATCATTGTAGAATAAGTGGGGGACGCACACTTTCTGCACATTTGGTTGGTATGGAGGAACTAATGTGTGTGTCTGTGTCTGTGTGTGTGTGTGTGTGTGTGTGTGTGTGTGTGTGTGTGTGTCTCAGTTCCTGGAAGGGGCCACCATCGAGGTGGACCAGATCCACACCCACATGCGCCCCCTGCTGATGATGCTGGGCGACTACCGCAGCCTGACGCTCAACGTGGTCAACAGGCTCACCTCTGTCACGCGCCTCTTCCCCAACTCCTTCAACGACAAGTTCTGTGACCAGATGATGGTGAGGTTGACCGGGGGGACAGACGCACAGGGCTGTCTGTGGTCCTTATCTGATGTTGACCGCTGGCGCTGGGAAGGTGGCTCTGAAAGAAGCGACTCACTCAGTCTTTCTTTCTCTGTATCTCTCTGTGTGTCTCTCTCTCTTTCTCAGCAACACCTGAGGAAGTGGATGGAGGTTGTAGTGATAACCCACAAAGGAGGCCAGCGTAGCGATGGCAGTGTGAGTATACACACACACACACACACACACACGCAGAGAGAGCTCGGTCAATAGAACTGTCTGCTGGCACTAGGGTGTAAAGTGCTCTGTGCACATCTACACTATCACACTGTACCCACTGACACCTCAGGAGCCCTGAAGAGGGGGCAGAGTATCCCCTGTACACACACACCTTCCCCCAACACACACACAACACCTACCCACAACACAAAGTCTCCAGCCCCCCCCCCCACACAGCGTTGTGGCCTCTCCCAGATGAGAAGAGTGGCCATATTACAATCAATGATTAATTAGGCGCCTGGTTGTCGCGGCGCTGCCTCCCCTGTTATCTCCCGGACAGATAACCTTGGTAGACGGGAGGGAAAAGGTGAGGCCGCCTGCCTGCCCGGCCCGGCCCTCCTTCCCTCCCACTGAAATAGCCTCCATTCTTTTCCTCCCCCAACCTTTCTTCTCTGCTCAGACGCAGGGAGCTAATGAGATGTAAATTGGCCCCCTCTGTTCCTGCCCCCCCCCCCCCCCCCCCCCCCCCCCCCCCCCCGCCAGAGCACAGTGACAGCCGGGTCCCGGGACGACAATGAGAGCAGGGTCACCGGGTCATTGGCTGAGGGGGGAGGGAGGGGGAGGTAGAAGGGTGGATGGAAAGAAGGGATGGGGGTAGGGTCACGGGGGAGAAGAGATGGGGTTGGAGGAGGAGTGACTGACTTGGGGGGGGTGGGCGGAGATGGAGATGGAGGGAAGTTATAGGGCAGGCAGACGCCCGGCTCGGTTTTGATCCTGAGGAAACAGAGGCAGTTTTCCTTTCCCCAAACCCGAGCCCCCCCCCTCTCACTGAAGCAAATGTCAAACCCATGAGTCTTTATTTTTAACTGTGCCATTTGAAACGTCACAGTAACCTTCGCACCCACCTGTTCATCTCACACACACCTGACACACACACACACCTGACTCACACACGCGCTGCTTTGCTGACTCTGTCCCCGTTGTTTCCCGTTTCCGGCACAGCCTGCATTGGAGGGCGTGGAGGTGAGACTGGGCCTGGGGTGGCGCCCCCTAGCGGTGACGCTACATCACTGCTGTTGTGGTTGAACCGTAGTTGAACCGTTGTGGTGGTGGTGGTAGCAGTAGTGGTGGTTGGTGGTGGAGTCACCCTGTCATTCTTCTGTGTCTTGTGTGTTCCGTGTTTGTATTCCGTGTGTCGCTCCAGTGGCCTTAGAGCCACTCTAACCCAGTCTAACCCGGTGGTTCCTTCTCACCATAATCACACGCCTTCTGCCATCTAACTCCATCACATAGATGTGTGTAGATAATGTTACTATGTTAGTTTCCTACTGTACTGAGGAAGCAGGCTTCAACACTGTTTAGAAGCAGGATTGCTGGATGAGGGAGCAGTCAACTGTACGGTTCTGCTAGAAAAAAGTTCTTTCAGTGAAAGGACAACTGCCCTGTAACTAGATGATAGCCTAGATGTGACTCCCTTCATCCTGGCTCCCCTATACATCCCAGGAATAGCCCAGATGTGACCTCTGAATCCAGCAGGGACCTACTCCTGTCTCCTCATAGTGCCTGTCTGTTTATGTAGGTCCTGGTCCAGGAGGCTCAAGTGAGGTTAACATGCTCTTTTTATCTCTCGCTCTCGCTTTCACCCTGTCCAGGAGATGAAGATATGTTCAGCCATCATCAACCTGTTCCACCTGATCCCGGCCGCCCCTCAGACCCTGGTCAAACCCCTGCTGGAAGTGGTTATGAAGACTGAGAGGGCCATGCTCATAGAGGTACAGTCTGCTTGGTGTGTGTGTGTGTGTACACGTCTTTCTTTTGCCCGTGTGTATACACAGACGTGCATGTGCGTTAGGGACGGATGATTGAATGACGTTTTATGTTCAGTTATAATTTTGGCTTCCTATGTCAATGCCAAAGTCGATGGGTAGTCGTGTAACATAACGGTGATCTCAATGTTAGGATTTGGGCCTTCACCGAGCAGCCCCAGTGTGTGTCTGCGTGTCTTAACGGGGTCGATCCTCTCCCCCCTCCCCCCCAGGCCGGCAGTCCGTTCCGGGAGCCCCTGATCAAGTTCCTGACCCGCCACCCCTCCCAGACCGTGGAGCTGTTCATGATGGAGGCCACGCTCAACGATCCCCAGTGGAGCCGCATGTTCATGGTGACAACATCTCTAAGATGACATTTGGATTCGGATGTCGTTCTCCATGCACGCGCAGCAGAGTGATATCCCCCCCCCCTCCTCCCTGCAGAGCTTCCTGAAGCACAAGGACGCCAAGCCCCTGAGGGACGTGCTGGCCTCCAACCCCAGCCGCTTCGTCCCCCTGCTGGTGCCCACCAGTACTGCAGCCACCGTGCGGCCCGGCTCCCCCTCCACCTCCACCGCCAGGCTGGACCTGCAGTTCCAGGCCATCAAGGTGAACACACACACACACACACACACACACACACAGAGACCAGACACACACACTTAACGCCGCTGCTAGCTCACGGTGTCACTGTCTTGTCTCTGAGTCTGAGTGGAGCGCAAAATGAAAGTTGTTGACGAGCTCCGGCCCCAGCCGTGGCCTTCAGATGACCAGTGTCTGAGTAACCCGTGTCTGGTCTCAGATCATCAGTATCATCGTGAAGAACGAGGAGGGCTGGCTGGCCGGGCAGCACTCTCTGGTCAGCCAGCTGAGGAGGGTGTGGGTGAGCGAGGCCTTCCAAGAACGCCACCGCAAGGACAACATGGCCGCCACCAACTGGAAGGAGCCCAAGCTGCTGGCTTTCTGCCTGCTCAGCTACTGCAAGTAAGTGGAGGAGGACACACACACACTCTCTCTTTCCTTGTTTCTCTCTCTCCCTCCCTTTCGGCCCCTGTCTCTCTCGCTCTCCCTCCCTCCTGCGTTGCTGACCTCCTCCTCTCCTCCAGGCGTAACTACTCTGAGATCGAGCTGCTGTTCCAGCTCCTGAGGGCGTTCACCGGCCGCTTCCTCTGCAACATGACCTTCCTGAAGGACTACATGGAGGAGGAGATCCCCAAGAACTACAGCATCGCCCACAAACGAGCCCTCTTCTTCCGCTTTGTGGAGTTCAACGATCCGCACTTCAACGACGAGCTCAAGGCCAAGGTGAGGCGAGAGGATCAGGCTGTGTGTTTGTTTGTGTGTTTGTTTGTGTGTGTGTGTCCTATGTTGGCTGATTTGTCCTGCTTTTTAGTTGGAAGTGGCTTTGACTTTGTTTCAACCTTTTTCCTTCTGTTGGAGGTCTGTAAGAAAGTTTGTGTGTGTGTGTGTGAGAGACCAGGTGTTTGTGTTTAGTGTGTATGTGCTTAAAAAATATATTGTGTTGGGGCCTGTATGATGCATGCCGGCGCCCTACACACACACACACACACGTACACACACACACACGTACACACACACACATGGACAGCAACTCCACTGAGTATGTACGGGTCAACAGAAGAGGTTTGCTCTCACACACCCCAGTGGGCCGTCTGGCCAGAACCAAGTTTCAGATTCAGGAACACACACACACACTTGTTTATCGCTGGTGTCGCCTTTCCTCGGTCGAGGAGAGGGGCTGTTGGAAAGAGGCTGCTAGAAGATGAAAAGGTTGGGGAGTGTGAAGTCATATTTCACTCATGTCATCCTTTTGTCTGTGTTCTCTGCTGAAACACCGGAACGTTCCGGGTTCCTCTCAAATGCAGCTCGTGTGCTCCGGTGTATTCTGCTCACATAGTTATTCTCCCCTTAATTGTCTTCCTCTGGCGAGGAACAGATGCCAGGTGTGTGTGTGTGTGAGAGAGACATGCAGAGAGTGGGAGGTAGAGAGTGTGTTTTACCTCCACCGACATTTAAATAATTGACTTAAGCTTTCTCCTGGAATCATGGCACCGTTGGGAGGCGTGTGTAGCTAGCCTGGCATGCCGATGAAGAGAGGGAAGGGGGGAGAGAGGGAGAGATGGAGAGACACAGACACATATTGAAATGGAGGGAGGGACACTGGGTATTGTGCTGTTGGATCTGTCATGGCTGTCTGCCATAGCAGCTGTCCAGACCTCTTCCCTGGACTGAGGTCCACATGACCGAGGAGGAGGAAACACTCAACTGGCTGCTGTTGCATCCCTGTAAACAGTATAGATGATATCGTTTTTTATAGAGATAAGTCAAATCAATGTTTTCTGTTCAACTGCTTTCATAGATGTTGTTTGTGTTGCAAACTACTGAGCTCTCCTCATTCTCCTTTCATCTCTTTGTCGCCCGCCCCCCTCCTTTCCTGCCCCCTTCCACCTCCTTCTGCTTTCCTCCCACTATTTCCGCCCCTCCTCCCTTTCCTTCATCCCTCCTCCCTATGTCCCTCATGGCTGAGACAATAGTTGATAAAAAATGATCTAATAGAGCCATACTCCTCCACACCCGCCCCATCTTCCTCCCTCTAACGAGCTGTGTGTGTGTTACGCACTGTGTGTGCAGCATACGTCTGGCCTCTCCTGAGGAGTTGTGTGGAACAGCCTCACACTGCTTTAACGACACCCATACACACGCACGCACACACACACAGACAGACACTAGCTGCAGGGGGACACTCATCATCCAACGGCACTAGAGTAATGTGTGGCAACGTCTCCCTGATTGATATCACAAAGCTTTGGAAATAATGGGCTCAGACGACTGATTGAGCTTGTGTGTGTGTGTGTTTTACTGGTTAATGTTAAGGGCTGGAGTATGTGCGGCAGAATCGGTGTCTCTCTAACGAGGCCCAACATTTGAGAGTTCATTAAGAGATTTGAAGCAACTGCAGTCGTTTACTGAGAGCGAGGCTTTCTCTGCTCATACATCTGCCCACCTGTCAGCCGCCACGCGCCTCTTCCCCCTCCTGCAGAGGGGCGTTCACAGCGAGGGACGGGGCGAGGGGCGGGGCGAGGGACGGGCGAGGGATGGGCGAGGGGCAGGGCGAGGGGCAGGGCGAGGGACGGGCGAGGGGCAGGGCGAGGGGCAGGGCGAGGCACATTGCTCTTTGTTTCTTTTGACTGCCTTGTCACCTGCAGCTGCTTCTTCATTCGCTGAGAGAGGACAGGAGGAATGTTGATAGACCCTAGGTTTGCTGTTTCCTGGGCATATCTGTTAAAGTACCTGTGTCCAGGATGTCTGAGTGTGTGTGTGTTTATCTGTGAGTGTCTCTTGTGTCTGTGTGTGTGCCCTCGGCTGACCCCCTGTGTTGCTCCTGCTTCCTGTCCTCCAGGTGTTGCAGCACATCCTGAACCCAGCCTTCCTCTACAGCTTTGAGAAGGGGGAGGGGGAGCAGCTCCTGGGCCCCCCCAACCCTGAGGGAGACAACCCCGAGAGCATCACCAGCGTCTTCATCACCAAGGTAACCACCTACCCACACTTTCACACGTACAGACACACATACACACACACATGCACGCTCTCTGACAGGCTCACACACACAAACATCCATCTCTCCCCCCCCCCCCCTTATCATTCCACCAGGACTCTGTCCCTGGTCATCCCTTTATTCTCCTTCAACCTTTCCTCCATGCTCATTCTCTCTCTCACTCATCCTCCTGTCCCTCGTCCATCCTGCGGCTCTTCTGTCCTCTTGTCGTCACCTCCCTCGTCCCTCTCTCCTCCCATTATGGGTTCCATCCATCAGGCCAGACCATAATGTCTTGCTCTGGGTGAGGTAAATGTCAGCGTTGCCATAGTGAAAGGTCAGTGTTTGTTTGCGTAAGTGTAAATGAGACCACAGGCTAGGCGCACCCAGCAGTGTTGAATGTTCCGGTATGGTTTGAGCTCACACACACCGCCCACACACACACAACACAAAGAAGAAAAATAAAAATAACGGAACGTTTTTAGTCAGGATCATGTTCCACGGAATAGTGTCTAGGCAAATAGACCGTCCCCCCTCTCATCATAGTAGACCTGGGAAGACGACAAGGACACGCATCAACTGGTAACCCGCACATATCAGATCACAGGATCAAGCTGACCTCAGATTCCCCCCCCCTCCCCGACTGTCTGTGATGTGTAACCCCCCCCCCCCCCCCCCCCCCCCCCCGACCGTCTGATGTGTAACCCCCCCCCCATGACCGTCTGATGTGTAACCCCCCCCCCCATGACCGTCTGATGTGTAACCCCCCCCCGACCGTCTGATGTGTAACCCCCCCCCCCCCCCCCGACCGTCTGATGTGTAACCCGTCGTCCCCCCCATGACCGTCTGATGTGTAACCCGTCGTCCCCCCCATGACCGTCTGATGTGTAACCCGTCCCCCCCATGACCGTCTGATGTGTAACCCGTCCCCCCCCATGACCGTCTGATGTGTAACACCCCCCCCCCCCCCCATGACCGTCTGATGTGTAACCCCCCCCCCCCCATGACCGTCTGATGTGTAACACCCCCCCCCCCCCCATGACCGTCTGATGTGTAACCCCCCCCCCCCCCCATGACCGTCTGATGTGTAACCCCCCCCCCCCCCCATGACCATCTGATGTGTAACCCCCCCCCATGACCGTCTGATGTGTAACCCGTCCCCCCCCATGACCGTCTGATGTGTAACCCCCCCCCCCCCCCCCATGACCATCTGATGTGTAACCCCCCCCCCCCCCCATGACCGTCTGATGTGTAACCCCCCCCCCCATGACCGTCTGTGATGTGTAACCCCTCCCCCTCCCCAGGTGCTGGACCCGGAGAAGCAGGCTGACCTGCTGGACTCCCTGCGCATCTACCTGCTCCAGTTCTCCACCCTGCTGGTGGAGCACGCTCCACACCACATCCACGACAACAACAAGTCCCGCAACAGCAAGCTGCGGCGCCTCATGACCTTCGCCTGGCCCTGCTTGCTGCCCAAGGCCTGCGTGGACCCCGCCTGCAAGTACAGCGGGCACCTCCTCCTCGCGCACATCATCGCAAAGTTCGCCATCCACAAGAAGATCGTCCTGCAGGTGAGGAGGAGGAGGAGGAAGAGGGGTGGTGGGGTGGTGGAGAAGCTGAGGTGAAGTTCACACACGGGGTCGAGGAAGGAAGGATCTTCTGACGAGAGCTCTGTGTGTGTGTGTGTGTGTGTGTGTGTGTGTGTGTGTGTGTCTGTGTGTGTGTCTCTCTGTGTGTGTGTGTGTGTGTGTGTGTGTGCGCTCCCTCCCGTGGCCCCCAGGTCTTCCACAGCCTGCTGAAGGCCCACACCATGGAGGCGCGGGCCATCGTGCGGCAGGCCATGGCCATCCTGACGCCGGCCGTTCCCGCCCGCATGGAGGACGGCCACCAGATGCTGACCCACTGGACCCGCAAGATCATCGTGGAGGAGGGCCACACCGTGCCCCAGCTGGTGCACATACTGCACCTCATAGTGCAGCACTTCAGGGTGGGCACGCACACAACCTTCACAGGCACACACACACTTTCACAGGCACACACACACTTTCACAGGCACACACACACTTTCACAGGCACACGCATACGTTCTGAGTATATATTTAGAGGCAGCCGCATATCCGCTACGGAAACCTCCAAACCCATATGTGTACGCACGTCATTCATCACTGGTCCTCGGATAGGCGCACACACACACACACACACACACACGCCCACAGACACACAACCTGTCTCATCGTAATCATCCTGGCTGGCCTTGGTAAGTGACATTTAGTGAGAGTGGATTGGTGTGTATGAGCTCCCCTCCATCCATTCTCTGACACGCCGCTCTCTCTGCCTCCATGACTAATCCATACTAATCACATCAGCATAATCACACCAGGGACTCTCACTGGAAAATGATAGGCAGCTGTGTGTGTGTGTGATGGACAGGCCCTAGCCCCTCTGCTGGGCCCAGTCAGCCATCAGCAGTAATTACCCTCCATTTTGAAGATGTGAACGGCTTTCATATCATCTAGCCTATACTGACAGCCTTCAGATTGGAGTCTGATCTCTCTCTCTCTGTGTGTGACAATTTGTGTGGACCTAAACGTCAAGCATAAGAGTCAGACTGGGTACATCGTGAGGCTAACGGTCGCCGGTTCAGAATTGAGCGTCCTAGTAATGCTGCTGTTCTTCTGTAACCTGCCCCCCCCCCCCCCACACACACAGGTGTACTACCCAGTCAGGCACCACCTGGTGCAGCACATGATCAGCGCCATGCAGCGCCTGGGCTTCACGCCCAGCGTGACCATCGAGCAGAGGAAGCTGGCCGTGGACCTGGCCGAGGTCGTCATCAAGTGGGAGCTGCAGAGGATCAAGGACCAGCAGGTGAGAGAGTCGAGACGGGCCCGCACACACACACACACACACACACACGTGCACTCTACACTCCCATCACTACCCCCTCCCCTCACTGCTTCCCAGTAGAACTGTAAGGTATCATGACATGATGGGTAACTCTCTCCCCCCCCCTCAGCCTGAGTCGGAGGCTGACCCCGCCCCCTCTGGAGAGGGCTCCTGCCCTGCGACAGGAGCCGGGGTGAAGAGGGGCCTCTCCATGGACGCTGCCTCCTCCTCCTCTTCCTCCTCCTCGTCCGCCTCCTCCTCCTCCGCCGCCGCCACTCCCGGGCCGGACGCCAAGAGGTTCCGCACCGCCGCCGGCGCCGTGTCCACGGTAACAGCACCCAAACCACCGGTAAAGGAGGCAGAGCAGACCTGGGGCTGAACCCGCTGATACACCTCTCAATGGAGATTCTGTCCTTCTCCACCTCCCTCTGACCCCCCTCCCTTTCCCTGTTTCTATCTCTCTCTCTCTTGCCCTCTCTCTGGCTCTTTGTTGTTCTCCCGCTCGCTCTCCCCCCCCAATGGAGGTTTGTTATAGTAACTTGATATGGGTCTGTGAAGCCAGCATGTACAACATCTTCCATCTCTTTTCTCACACTTGTCATCCCTCTTTCTGGTTTGTATTGGTATATAAAATGTGTTTGTGCATGCTCTAAGATGGTACCAACGTTCGTGTGTGTGTGTCTAGGTGTTTGGCCGTAGTCAGTCCATGCCAGGCACGGAGACCCTGCTCACCAAGCCGGTAGAGAAACAACACACTGACACCGTGGTCAACTTCCTCATCAGGATCGCCTGCCAGGTAACACACACACACACACACACGACTCCCTCAGACCACCTGGTCTCAGTGGTCTAGATAGGACACCATTGACAGTCATGCGCACACACACGCACACACACACACAGAGATTTGAGCAGGGCAGGCGCCCTCTGGTTGTTACAAACACAGCTGTCCCCTGCACGCAGTGACAGAGCTGTCCTTGGTTGTGTTGGGGCTGTCACCTTGACTAGACTGTAGGGGTCACCAGACTGTACCTACACACTGGGACGTCTGCCACACACACACACACACACACACACACACACACACACACACACACACAGGACCGAGACCCCTGGACATGCATGGGATACCTAATACCACCGTGATGGGACCGGAGTTCTGGTGGTTACAATCAGGCTGATGAGGATGTTGCTGTGGAAATGGTGACCGTGATGATGATGAGGCCCCTCCCCCCCCAGGTGAATGACAGCACCAGCGTGGCCGGCTCCCCAGGAGAGCTGTTGTCACGGCGCTGCGTGAGCCTGATGAAGACTGCTCTCAGACCCGACATGTGGCCCAGGGCGGAGCTCAAACTGCAGTGGTTCGACAAGCTGCTCATGACCGTGGTAAGTCCCTCCTCTGCTCCGCTGTGCTCTGCTGTCCTGGTCCTGTATCTCCCTGGGCCTCGTCTCTCCAGGAGCACTGAACACACGCCAGGTGTGTTCCCCCTGGTGCGTGTGTGCTGTCCTGGGGGAGGCCCTCCTCTTCCAAGCTGTCCGCGGCTCCAATCCAGTCGTGTGTCTGTGTCGTCGCCGTGGCCCCCAGAGCTCCGCGTGGCGGTCGACTCGCCCTCTCTCAGCCCAGCATCCTGGCCATGGCGTCTGGCTGTGTTTTGGGCTCCAGCACTTTTGTCTCTTATCTGTAATACGGTGACTGGAGGCGGCGCGGCAGTTAATGACTAAATAATGACAGCAGGGAGATAACCGGAGTCCACCAGGACTGCACTGCCCTCCTCTCCCACCTGTTATCCTCCTGTTCAAATCCCCACTCTCTCTCTCTCTCTCTCTCTCATTTTCACCCACTCTCCATCCCATTCTCCAGAGGTTATCTCAGCTGAGCTTCGTGTCTTGTCTGTCTGACTGCAGCTTAAATGTTTTGCAACCCCCCCACCCTCTTCTCTCCTCTTCCCCCCACCCCGCCTCTTCTCCTCCCACTCTCCTCCTCCTCTCCTACGCCCTCTAATGTCGTCTGATCCACTACACCCCCCCCCCCCCCCCCCCGACCTATTGTCTTCCCAAATCTCTGAGCCCCGCTCCCCAGGGACAGAGCAGGACTGGCCAACAGCCTTATCCAGTCTAATGAACAAGTCTCTAAATTAGATTTGCTTTGTATGATCTCATTCTTCAGCCTTGTCACAGATTAAGGAGCTGGTACAGACACACACACACACACACACACACACAAAGGGGCATGGAGTAACAATGAATACACACACACACAACCCACCCTTCTCCCAGCCCCCCTGAGACCAGGCTCCATTTTGTTTCAGGAAACTCAGATCGATTGTCCCCAGGTTAGGTCAGAGCCTTATCACATGAGTCACCTTGTTTATTAGGCTGGATTAGCCCTGGGATCTGTCTAGATTAGCTCTAATCTTTATCAGATGAACCTCCCCCTGCTGCTCTGGGGGGGTCGATGACTGTTTAGACGACATTTAACAACAGCTTCTGGTCATTGTTCTGTAATTGCTGGTAATCTCTCGGGTTTTGTTGAAGCGTTGTGTATGCTGATTTGGTTTGTATTTTCTAATGTGACAAAGCTCTCTCTTTCTCCTTTCTTCCCATCTTCTGTTTTTCACCATTGCCACACCTCGATCATTTCCTAACCCTCCTTCCCCTCTGTCGTTGGCTCCCCTCCCTCCCTCCCTCCCTCCCTCCCTCCCTCCCTCCCTCCCTCCCTCCCTCCCTCCCTCCCTCCCTCCCTCCCTCCCTCCCTCCCTCCCTCCCTCCCTCCCTCCCTTCCCCCTCCAGGAGCAGCCAGCCCAGGCCAACTTCTCCAACATCTGCACAGGCCTGGAGATCCTGTGCTTCCTGCTGACGGTGCTCCAGTCCCCGGCCATCCTGGCCCACTTCAAGCCCCTGCAGAGGGGCATCGCCGCCTGCATGACCTGCAGCAACACCAAGGTCCTCCGGGCCGTCCACTCCCTGCTGTCCAGGCTCATGAGCATCTTCCCCACTGAGCCCAGTGAGTTTGGACGACACACACACACGTGGAGTCACTCACACACACATCTGGACTGACACACTCAGAGGCTTCCATTCTATGTCGGCGGCATTTCTGTCCTCTGAAGCGTTTCTCTCTCTCTCAGGTACTTCCACCGTGGCGTCTAAGTACGAGGAGCTGGAGTGCCTGTATGCTGCCGTGGGAAAGGTCATCTACGAGGGCCTCACCAACTACGAGAAGACCACCAGTAGTGCTAACCCTACCCAGCTGTTTGGTGAGACCCTTTTCCATCTCTCTCACTTTCCCCCCTCACGCTTAATAACTTTCACTAACACACATGGGGCTCCCTGAGTCCAGCCGGCAAGGCTGTGAGTGTCTCCAGCCTGGAGCACAGGGCTAGCATCTGGCCTCTCAGAGAGAGGCTGGGCGTCTAGGGACCAGATCTGTTACACACACACACACACACATACACGCAATCTCCCTTTTCGCCCCTTCTCCAAATATGCAGCCAGATGCCAGTCCCAGCAAAAAAATCCAAATATCCGCTTATTTTTAATACATGAAGCTAAAACTCTCCACTTACACGGCGATGGCAGTTTTTCCATGTTTCTGTCTAAGTAAGTGCAGCATCTCTGGGCCCACGGTGACAAATGGAGGGCCATCGAAGAGCTCACGCTATTGGATACGGGCTGCCCAGGACGTCAGCCCTAGTCAATAGGGCTGACTTCCTGTCCTGTGTCCTGGGGGGTAGAGTTCTGTAAGGTGTGTGTGTGTGTGTGTGTGTGTGTGTGTGTGTGTGTGTGTGTGTGTGTGTGTGTGTGTGTGTGTGTGTGTGTGTGTGTGTGTGTGTGTGTGTGTGTGTGTGTGTGTGTGTGTGTGTGTGTGTGTGTGTGTGTGTGTGGTAGGGTACAGTTCCTATCCAGGCTGTATTGATACATGTGTCTGGCCCTGGGTGACACCTCCCACATTTGTCTCCCCCCCTGTCTCTGGGGAGATGAACTGAGGAAGCCATTACTCATGCTTCTCTCTCTCCCCCTTCTCTCTCCTATCATCCCTCTCTCCTCCTCTCAGTATACCAGGAACTCTTGTTATTTAGAGACTCTCTCCTGTGTCCTTGCGGCTCAACTGCACCTCACAAACCAGATGGCCACACCCACAGATAGAAACTTGCTGTGTGTGTGTGCGTGTGTCCTCGACTAAAAGAGTGAGGATGACGACTAAAGTGATACTCAACCCCCCCACCCCCTCCCCTCTGTGTTTTGCAGGAACTCTGATGATCCTGAAATCTGCCTGCAGCTATAACTCCAGCTACATCGACCGGCTCATATCCGTGTTCATGCGTTCGCTCCAGAAGATGGTCCGGGAACATCTGAGCCCTCAGCAGGCCAACCCTGGAGCCACAGAGACCAGCACAGGTACACACACACACACACACACACACACACACCTGCGCTCCCCTCCTACAGATTCAGCCTCACCAGCTCTCCCAGTAGATACCTTACCAGTTCCCAGTAAGGCTGGGCTCAGGTAACCTGCTTTCTCTTTGTGTGTGTGTGTGCGCGCGCGTGCGTGTGTGTGTGTGAGAGAGAGAGAGACTGAGGTCACTGCATTGGTCTCCACATACTCCAGTTACCGGCCCTCCCAGTTCTGTCTGCCCACACTACACACACTGTCCTGTGTGAGTACCTGAACTTGCCTGGTGACATTTCGGCTGGAGGGGGAGGGTTTACACCCCCACCACACACTCAGTAGCTCAGATATCCCCCTATCTCAGCTCCGCTACAAAGCCCTCTACAGCCCTGTGAATGTCTTTGAGGGTCAGGCAGATCCACAAGCCAGATACCACGACTCACTAGGGGTTCCAAACACACACACACACGCGCGTGCGCGCTCACACACAAACACACACACATTATCTTTCTCACACACAAACACACACACATTATCTTTCTCACACACAAACACACACACACTATCTTTCTCACACACTCTCACTCAGGCCAGGTACACCAGTCCCAGGGGGAGTGTTTCTTAGTTCCGGTGTCCTCCCAGCATTGTCCCAGCCAGTGCCTCGGGCTGAAGCTCGCACACTGGCATCTTGTGTCTGCTTAGAAGAGAGACCGCAAACCAGGTCAGCCACTGTTGGAGCTTGAAAGCAGAGACTGTGCTGTCGGGCAGGACCGTGTGTTTCCTCTCGTCGTCTGGCCATGCTTCCAGTAAGATTAGCCGTCCCATGTGTGAAGGACCGGGAAAGACGGCTTTCAGTGCATGCCAGACCCTGGACCTTCTGTGCTTGTTCGTCCACACCCGACACACACACACACAAACCCACACACAAACAAACTCGCTCAAACACCCCAGTGTGAGGCGTTATGGGGTGTTTAGACTGATTCCTCATGACACCGTGTTCTCTGTGGAGGGGAAAACCCAAATCCATAGGGATTGAAAAAACCATGGCAGAGCGTCATCGTAACGAGAGTGCAGAATGAGGTCACATCCGGCAGGGTGTGTGTGTGTGTGTGTGGGGGGGGGGGTGGTTCCATGACGTCGCAATCGACTCCCAGTGATGTGGTTCCAAGCCCCTTGACCCCTGAGCTCTCCCGCCCTCAGTGACCAGCGAGCTGGTGATGCTGAGCCTGGACCTGGTGAAGACCCGCCTGTCCGTCATGAGCATGGAGATGAGGAAGAACTTCATCCAGGTCATCCTCACCTCGCTCATCGAGAAGTCGCCCGATGCCAAGATCCTGCGCGCCGTGGTCAAGATCGTGGAGGAGTGGGTGAAGAACAACTCCCCCATGGCAGCCAATCAGGTGAGAGGATGCAGGCGGATTCCTCCCCCGGCAGGAGGGGGGGAGAAGAGGGGAGGGGGAGGGGGGTGGAAGAGTTAGGGAGGAGAGGATGGGTTGATGGGAGCAGATGAGGGGAGGAGGGGTGGATGAGCAGGGGAGGGAGGCTGGCTGGAGGGGTGGAGGAAAGGAGCAAAGGTGCTTCCACTCTCTTCCTGATGCATTAAAGATAAATGGACTAAATCAATCTGCTTCCTCTCTCATCTTCACGTCCTCTGTGTCTCTATCTATCTCTCTCAATCTATCTCTCTCTATCTATCCATCTCTCTCTCTACCCCCCCCCCCCTCCCTCTCTTCCTCCACCAGATGCCTAACCTGAGAGAGAAGTCCATCCTGTTGGTGAAGATGATGACCTACATCGAGAAGCGTTTCCCTGACGACCTTGAGCTAAACGCCCAGTTCCTGGACCTCGTTAATTACGTCTACAGGTAATCGCCCTCATCAATCACCCGGCCAGCTGTGTGGACACACACACACACTATCCATCTATATGAGGGGAGAAGAGATAGGGAATGAGTGAGTGCAGACACACGCACACACACACACACACAGTTACAGAGCTAGAGAGAAATTGAATATTTAGTGAAAGAGTGAAGGAGGTGTAGACAGAAATAAAGTGTAAAAGGAATGGCTTTTTGGCTGGAGGCCTTGACAAGAGGAGACCTAAGCGTACCACTTACCAAACAGAAAGGGAGGGGGGGAGGAGGGGGAGGCAGGTGGGACCAGGAGAGGGCAGGGAGGTGAGGGCGAGAACAAGAAGAGAGTTTGCCCTTGGAATGGAGCCCAACTCTATAGTCCACTGCCAGACATGATGCTGTGCTCACTGAGACACACACACACACCCACAGGTTTGAGGTGGCCTCCTGCATTCTTACACAGCCACACCTCCCCCCCTTCTCTATTCTCTTGAAGAGGACCCGCGAGGCCCATTCCCAAGTAGTAGAATGATGTAGAAATGATGGCACTGGTTATGACTGCTGTTTAAGGTGAGGAGAAACGGTTTGATGTTTCCAGCTGCTCCCCTCCCTCAGAGAGACAGCTTTACAACATCTGTTTTCTTCCTCATCTCTCTCTGCCCCGGTGTGACCCTCCTAGCCACGTGTCTTCAACGCATCAATCTTTTTACATGTATATTATTATTATTATGTTCTTCGAAATATCTGTCGCTTTGACCATGCTTTCGTTTATTGTGAGAGCTGCGAGGTGAAGATTTCCACCGTCCTGATTTGCCCGTTCCCCCCCCCCCCCCCCCCCCCCCCCCGCCTGTCCAATCAGGGACGAGAGCCTGTCGGGCAGCGACATCACGTCCAAGCTGGAGCCCGCCTTCCTGTCTGGCCTGCGCTGTGCCCAGCCCCTCATCAGGGCCAAGTTCTTCGAGGTGTTCGACACGTCCATGAAGCGCCGCGTGTACGAGAGGCTGCTGTACATGTGCTGCTCCCAGAACTGGGAGGCCATGGGCAGCCACTTCTGGATCAAGCAGTGTATAGAGGTGAGGGGGGCGGGCGGGGCGGCCTGGGATGGGATCACGGAGGTGAGTGGGTGACTAATTGGTTGACACCCTGTCAATCATTCAGGACCTATCTAGGAATGGTGGGCGGAGCGGGTTGATTTGACGGAAGTTTATTTGAATTTGTTTATGATTGGATGGTTCCCTTTCCTTCATCTGATCTCTCTCTGTGTCCTCCAGCTCCTGCTGGCTGTGTGTGAGCGGAACAGCATCATCGGCACCAGCTGCCAGGGCTCCATGCTGCCGTCCATCACGCACGTCATCAACCTGGCCGACAGCCACGACCGCGCCGCCTTCGCCATGGCGACGCACATCAAGCAGGAGCCGCGCGAGCGCGAGAACAGCGAGACCAAGGAGGAGGTGAGGCGTGCGCGCACACACACACAGACACACACAGACACACGCACAGGCACACACACACAGACAGACACACACACACACTCACAGATGAAGGAGACATTTGAGGACGCACACTCAGGCCTACCCATTATCCCATCAGCAGCCTTCCACGGCATGCTGTTCACACTTCCGGACTCTTTCCACCGACCTTCAGCCCCTCCAGCACGTGTAATGACTGGAGTGTTTGTGCAGGATGTGGAGATAGACATCGAGCTGGCGCCGGGAGACCAGACGGCACTGCCCAAGACCAAGGAGCAGGCGGAGAGAGACGCAGGGAACCAGCTGCACATGCTCACCAACCGCCACGACAAGTTCCTGGACTCTCTCCGAGAGGTCAAGGTGAGCTCCTCCTCCCATCCTCCCAACCTGTCTCGATTGCAGGCTGCAGTCAGGATGACTTCCTATGAATATGTGCACCTCTGTAGTCATTGTGATTAAAGATGGTGTGTGTGTGTGTGTGTGTCAGACGGGGGCTCTTCTGAACGCCCTGGTGCAGCTGTGTCACATCTCCACCCCCCTGGCTGAGAGGACCTGGGTCCAGCTCTTCCCCCGCCTCTGGAAGATCCTGTCCGACCGACAGCAACACGTAAGCACACACACACACACACTCCCAGACTCCAGCTGACCCTGCCCGTGTCCTCTTGGCGTCATACAGTGGGTGCGACCTTGGCCATCTCCTTCCCTGCCAGAAACATGCGGTGGCGCTTAACGACGGCCAATTCATTAATGCCAAATAAAAAGGAAAAACTTAACGAGCTTAACGAGGCAGATGCCTGCCGTGTTTATGGGCTCGTTGAGGAGCCCTGATCTCAAGTGATTGAGCCGTTAAGGCCGAGAAAGACTGGAACGAAAAACAGACGTGTTGATAAGCGCGTTTTCACACCACGACAAGGACACGGCCATGAATAGGTTGGGCTTTCACACCCGGCGCTCATTGGGCGTACGCTCTCTTAGGTCACGGCACGAGGAAATCAATTCCAAAGAGAAAATAGAGGATAAAACGGTGTTTAAATAGCGGGATTATGTTCTTTCCCCCCCAGAGCTCACGTTGCCGTGGTGACGGATGGCTGCTTTGTAATTAAGATGTAGCTCGGTCAACAAATAGCGGTTGGATTGAAAGTGACATGTCATGAGTCAATGGGGGGGACATTGAGCAGACAGTATAATCACTGCATCCACTGACACATCACTTATTTCTGTGTAAGGAAGAGCATTAGGGGTCTGGATAAGATGCTGTATGGCATGCTGTGTCAACTGGGACTGTCCTTAAGAGCAGCCGTCTTACCCCTTGCCCTGTCTCCACCCCCCCTTTCCTCATCCCCCTCTCTGCCCCTCTCAACCCTCTCCCTGCCCCCCTTTCCCTCCCTGCCTGCCTCCCCCACCCCCCCAGGCCCTGTCGGGGGAGATGAGCCCCTTCCTGTGCAGTGGGAGCCACCAGTCTCAGAGGGACTGCCAGCCCAGCGCCCTCAACTGCTTCGTGGAGTCCATGTCCCAGTGCGTGCCCCCCATCCCCATCCGGCCGTGCGTGCTCAAGTACCTGGGCAAGACCCACAACCTGTGGCTGCGCTCCACCCTCATGCTGGAGCAGCAGGCCTTCGAGAAGGGCCTCAGCCTGCACAGCAAGCCCAAGCAGAGCACCGACTTCTACGAGCAGGAGAGCATCACGCCCCCCCAGCAGGTAGGTACACCGGGGGGGGGGGGTGCACAGCAGGGCGGTGTGTCCTTCCAGGCAGCCGGGTCTCTCTCTTAGTGGAGGGGGTGTACATGTGGTGGGAAGGCTGGTACGATTCTTCCTTTCCTCTCCCAACCTCCCAGGAGATCCTGGACTCCCTGGCGGAGCTGTACTCCCTCCTGCAGGAGGAGGACATGTGGGCGGGGCTCTGGCAGAAGCGCTGCAAGTTCCCGGAGACCGCCACCGCCATCGCGTACGAGCAGCACGGCTTCTTCGAGCAGGTTAGGCTCCCGCCCCGGCCCGGCGCTCCTCACATGACCCAGAACGGAGGGTTGGGGGTCAATACCTGGCAGAGGTTGTGTGTGTTATAGTCATGCTGTGTTATGCAGACTAGATAACACCGTGGTGTGTGTGTGTGTGTGTGTTCAGGCCCAGGAGAGCTATGAAAAGGCCATGGAGAAGGCCCGGAAGGAGCATGAGAGGAGCAACACCTCCCCGGCCATCTTCCCTGAGTACCAGCTCTGGGAGGACCACTGGATACGGTGAGGACAGGCCCTGGGTCTACAGGCCTGTCTGTCTGTCTGTCTGTATATCTGGATACAGTGAGGACAGGCCCTGGGTCTACAGGCCTGTCTGTCTGTATATCTGGATACAGTGAGGACAGGCCCTGGGTTTGTCTGTCTCTTTTTCATCGGAATGCCTGTGCTTTACTTTCTCCAAAACGCCACACTCTTTTTTTCAATCTTAAAGAATATTAATGATCTATGAGGCTAGCGGTGCTATGAACCTGTTCTCTAGGGGGAGCTGTGGGACTCCAGCCATGTTGCCCCCCCCCCCCCTGACCCATGTCTCTCTGCTGGGTCTGCAGGTGCTCCAAGGAGCTGAACCAGTGGGAACCCCTGACGGAGTACGGCCAGTCCAAAGGCCACAGCAACCCCTACCTGGTGCTGGAGTGTGCCTGGAGGGTCTCCAACTGGGCAGCCATGAAGGAGGCGCTGGTACAGGTGAGGGAAACACACACACACACACTCACCATACACACACACACACACACACACACACACACTCACCATACACACACACACACACCATACACACACACACACACACCATACACACACACACACTCACACACACACACTCACCATACACACACACACACACACACACACACACACTCACTCACCATACACACATGCACACACACACATGCACACACACACACACTCACCATACACAGAAGAACCAGCGGCCCAGTATCACTAGAAACATGTACGCAGAAACGCGCATCCAGAGAAACACACTTGGACACCCCGACTTGCAGCTAGTCTATAACAATTTGTCTCCCTATATATGCCTGGTTGAGTTAACTCCCCTTGTTTATTGAACTGTACAGTCCACTCCAGTGTGTCTGAACCCTCCTGTTGTCTGGGTGAGCTACGGCAGGCTGTGTCTAGGCCCAGGTCCCCCAACACCACTTCCAGAGAGCAGCTCGTTAAGATGAGAAAATGTACTCAGGGCCCGGTGGCAGCCAAATGTATTGGGCCGGTGTGGAGAAAGAAAAAGGGGAAAAAAGCAAGCTAAACAAAGTAGTGTTGGAGGATGGTGATGGTACCTGACACATAACTGATACGGCGGGCACTCATCTCAAGGAGACCTGCTGCACTGCCCTCAGCTCTCTGTCCTGAGGTGACAGCTAATTAAATTTGTCTGGGGCAACGGCGCTCTCCACTTCCTCCCCTTCTCCCCCTCCTCTCTCACTCGCTCTCACTCCTTTCTTTCGCTCTTTTGTTTGTTTTCCTTTCTCCGTTTTTTCTTCTTTTCAATCACTTGTCTTTGATTTCTGTTTATCCATTTCTCTCTCTTTCTCAGTTTTTCTCCCCCTCCCTCCCTGCGACTTGATTTCTTGCATCTAATATTCGTTTAATATATTCTCTACTGTGGAGAGAGTGACTAATTGCTCTGGGTTCTGGCGGCGAGTGATTGGTCCCTTTGTGTGGGAGGGCCAGGCTTCAGGGCCGGCCCACAGGAAGTCGCACGTCCCGGCTTTCAATTACGCCGCTGATAAGGGCAGCCCTGCTCCCAGACAGATATATCACCGGCCGCCTGTGATAAGTGCATGTTGACCGATTGCTGTAATTTTCCTCCTCCTACGCATTGTCACACGCGCACACACACACTCAGGAAAAACAGTCGTAAGACACACGCAGCACTTTGCAGGCACACACACTCTTAGTAATCACAAACACTCATGCATGAAGCCCCACACACTGGCTTGGGCCTGGTGTGGCTGGCAGGCTCCCTGGGGCTGTTGTTTATGTTGTGGTTGAAGCACTCAGGCTCGAATCAATATCTGGCATTGTGCTTTCTTCCCCTCCGCGTCAGGGCAGACAGGCTGATTAGTCATTAGCCTCCTCTGAAACCGTCCAGCGTACATAGTTTACCATGCTGCCGCATGATCACCTGACGGCAACGCCGACATCATGGAAACGAACGGGCTTCCTGTCGGGACGCACGGATCGATCCGAGTGCAATCTTCATCTCGGGAGATATTCCTGGAATCCCAGTGTGTGACTTGTGTGTGTGGTCTCTTCAACCCAGGTGGAGCTGAGCTGTCCTAAGGAGATGGCGTGGAAGGTGAACATGCACCGGGGCTACCTGGCCATCTGCCACCCGGAGGAGCAGCAGCTGAACTTCATCGAGAGGCTGGTGGAGATGGCCTCCAGCCTGGCCATCCGGGAGTGGAGGAGGCTGCCCCACATCGTCTCCCACGTACACACACCTCTGCTGCAGGTGAGACACACACGGCACCATGGGCTCTGTTGATGGAAACAGCATACACACACACACTCACACACACATCTGGGGCGCTCACTTTCTCTGCTGTTCCAGAGATCAGGAGGAAAGGCGGCAGTCTATTAGTGGCGGAGAGACCATTGTTGATAACGCTCAGCCTCTCATCCTCACCCCGCTAAACACGGAGGTATACAATGGAGAGAGATCAGAACAGGAGAGAAGGACTGAGCGAAAACGAGTGACAGAAATGGAGAGAGGGGGCTGAGAGAACGAAGGAGAGAATAGGGAGGAGAGAGAGAGAGAGATAGGCTGTAATTACTCTCCTGACATCAGATAAGGTTTGATGAAGCACCTGCAGAAGAATTACATTTCCATGACTGATGGGCCGTCCCACTGAAGGTTCTAGATGTGGCATCGGCCCATCTTAACAGATCACTGAGAAGAATATTGGATTGCCTCATTTATTTGGTTTCGCGCCGGCCGACTTGTGGAAGCTCTGCTAATTGAAGGTGTTGGGCTATCTTCTCACAGCAGGGATTGGAACCGAGCAGCTACTTTGCCATCTGTGTCTTCGAGTGTGAGTGTGTGCATGTGCGCGTGGTCCAATTCATTACATTTGCAGGGAGCAAAACAATCCAGCTCCCCAGAAGAGTGTTGTGAGGGGCTGTAAATATCCTCCAGTCAAGCCCCCCTCTCCTCCACACAGCCAAGCCTGGAACAGAGACGGTGTCAGCCAGACCGAATCAAGTCATTCCCCTCAATGACTAGGGGATTAATCAACAATACCTGGGTTCAGTATTGATATTGACTGACAGGTAGATATTATATGATTGATCATACACCCCACCTTGCGGAATTGAAACCAATCAATAGTGCCCCACTGCAGCCCACTGGAGCCTCTTATCACCTCATCATTCTCACACTTTCCCATCTTATCTGGCTTTCGTTTATTTTTTTCCGATCCGATGAGCAATTAGGCTTGCATCATTTCTACTCCCTGCCACCCCCCCCCCCCCCTCCCCATCCCAGTAAAGTAGCCGTCCCTACAGGTAAATAGGGTCTAAGTCACTTTGATCTGTCCATCTCTCTTCAGAGATGGCTTGTCCGGGGTTTTAGGGCCCTAAAGCCAGTAATGCAGCCCCTGCTAATGAGCCTGGAATAGACTGGTGCTCAGCAGTCATGCTGCTGCGGTCGTGTTAGAGGACCAGGCACTCCCTAAAATCTCCTGGCCTCTTCCATATCTGTTCATCTTTGACTTCTTCACTAAAAAACCCGCCCTCGCCCCTCCTCCCCGCCTCTCGCGTATTACTTTCCGTCTCTGTCTTTCTGCAGTGTCGTCTTTCTTCTCTGTAACCCGCTCCGCTCTCTCCCTCCCTCCCTGTCTCCCTTTATTCAGCCGAACCGCCTTTCTCCAACTTTCCTTTTCAACCATCCTACTCTCTTAGCCTGCAACCTCTCTAACACCCCCCCCCCCCTCTCTCTCTCTCTCTCTCTCTCTCTGTCTCTCTCTCTCTCTCTCTCTCTGTCTCTCTCTCTCTGTCTCTCTGTCTCTCTGTCTGTCTCTCTCTGTCTCTCTCTCTCTGTCTCTCTCTCCCCTCCCCCAGGCTGCCCAGCAGATCATTGAGCTCCAGGAGGCGGCCCAGATCAATGCAGGGCTGCAGCCGGCAAACCTGGGCCGCAACACCAGCCTCCACGACATGAAGACGGTGGTGAAGACCTGGAGGAACCGCCTGCCCATCGTGTCTGACGACCTGTCTCACTGGAGCTCCATCTTCATGTGGAGGCAGCACCACTATCAGGGTACGGCCACGCCCCAGCTCTGCACGGAAAACGGACACACACACACACCTGGCACACATTCTTAACATCCAGGTGTGTCCTTACATGTTACGCACACACACACACACACACTCAGTAGACAGTGGTCACAGGATGGCGCTTTGTTTGAAAGGCTCCAGTGAGCGGATCCCCTCAGGCTCTCTGTAGCACGCCGACTTCCTCCAAATGTCAGCTCTCCGAAGCACTCTTCTTCTCTGCAGGATTTAACCATCGCACACACACACACGCGCGCGGGCGTGCTTTTGCTCGCCTCTGGTCCTGCTGTGACTTTGAAAGCATTTAGAGAAGCAGCCACCAAAGAATATGTGTGTGATGATGCGTGGAGAGGCCGGGACTCAGCCGTGCTCATGGCCCCTCCCCTGACCTGGGTGCCTGACCTGGGCCCGCACACGCCACACAGCTGCCTTGCTTAACACCACACCACACTCTCTGGACGCGCTGTCCACTCATGTCTGGATGTCCTCCCCTCCCTCTCTCTCTGTCTCTCTCTCTTTGTTCTCCTACTCCTCCTCCCCCCCCAGCCATCGTGACGGCGTATGAGAACAACACGCAGCACGACCCCAACACCAACAACGCCATGCTGGGCGTCCACGCCTCCGCCTCTGCCATCATCCAGTACGGCAAGATCGGCCGCAAGCAGGTAACAAGGCCGTGTTCTGTCTGTGGTGGTTTGGGTTCCACTGTTGGGGTGAAATTCTCATGATGTGCCCCTTGGATTGATGATGCGGATATAACAATCTATAACCTTTGGCCCAAAGACCGGTTCTGTATTTGGAACAGATTTCGCACCGATTGCATGAATAAAAAAACTTTTAGTCAGATGAAATGTCTGTAAGGTGTTTAAACTGTGTGTGTGTGTGTGTGTGTCAGGGCCTGGTGAACGTAGCCCTGGACATCCTGAGTCGCATCCACACCATCCCCACCGTGCCCATCGTCGACTGCTTCCAGAAGATCCGGCAGCAGGTCAAGTGTTACCTGCAGCTGGCCGGAGTCATGGGCAAGAACGAGTGCATGCAGGTAGGAGGGAGATGTGTGTGTGTGTGTGTACGATATGCTAGAAGTTCACTTGAACAAGCGCTTATTCCAGATGTTTTTTGGTTTCTTCTTGTGTTCCGTGCCGGGACCAGGGTCTGGAGGTGATCGAGTCCACCAACCTTAAGTACTTCACCAAGGAGATGACTGCAGAGTTCTACGCCCTGAAGGGCATGTTCCTGGCCCAGATCAACAAGTATGTCCCCTCTTCCTCTCTCTGGACTTGGAGCCCAACACCTGTGGTGGGACTTTTTGGTACACGATGACATCATCAATCATTGTGTCATCAAAACGCGCCCATGACAGGTTCACACTGCAGGGTGTTCCTGTGAAGCATGATCCCCCTCTACACACACACACCTCCCAGCACCCCCCTCTCCTCATCATCTTTGACACAAGCCTGCCCCCGCAGAGGTGAAAGACAAATTAGGGGCATCTTATTAAATATATACGCAACCGAATAATTAACTCACTGGCAATTTGCAGGAATCTCTGGGATCAGCAGAACCGTGTCTGCTCCTCAGCAGGGTCTAATGGAATCATTAAGTTCCTCCTTCGACGGGGAAGGGGGGGTCTGGGGGGAGCATGCCATGGGGGGGTTGTGATTGAAAGTGTGTGTGTGTGTGTGTGTTTGTGAGGGTAAGTGTGGGGCTTGGCAGCGGGAGGAGGGAGGGGTGTTGGAACAGTTAAGCGAGCGAGAAACCTGACGCCCCTCGTCGGTTGTCTTGCTTCCCGCCGAGTCCCAAACGGGGCCCGTTAAGCGACTCCGACACAGGCAACGTGAAGACGACTAGGAGCCCGTAACCAATTACTGTAGGACCCCTGCCACCGGCTCCCCCAAGCAATCAAGACCCTGTTTCTCCATCACTCGCCCGTCTTTCTTTTCTTTTTTTCTTCGATAAGGCCTTATAATTGGGAGCCATTTTAAAAATACATTCACCCTTGTTTTGGAACCGTTCCCAAAATGGAAGCCATTACCCTGAGCCCTGTTGACATTTCTAACAGGAGGCAGGGGAGGGGGGGGGTCCGTCCTGTGGCGCAGCCTAACCTTAATTTATTAATCATTGCCTAAACGGAGGGGGAAGGGGTCTGTTCACACCATGTGCCCGGAGGGAACCAAAGCCGATTGAGAGCATTGAAACAGCTGATGATTCAGAATGCATCTCAATGTCAGCAAAAAAAAAAAAGAAGGATAACGTTCCAGTCAAACGGAGGCCCCCCTCCCCTCCTCCATCTGCCTCGCGTTCCCCGCTATTTAAATGATTCCAAGTTCCAGATTTTGGAACCTGGATAAAGAACCCCTGAAGGAGCCTCAAGTTTATCGTTGCAGTGTTGTGTTTAAGCCCCGGGCTCTTCGGAGTGGAGGTGTTTACAGATCCATAGAGCCATTACCCGGCCCTGCGACAGCCCTGATGGAAGGCTTGAGACGCTACATCTAAGCCCGAGTGTCACCCTGTATTAAACAGCGATCAGCCCACATTGATATCACACCCGCCGGCTTAGCGCCTCGTAAACGCCACAAAGTCCCCGTGACTGATAAGTCCCGCCATCTTAAATGCTTACGCTGTAATACTGGGTCGAGTCCAGGGAGAGGGGGCGGGGAGGGGGGTGAAATATGATGGCTATTCACGTGGAACGCATATTCAGATGGCGATCATCGTCCTAATCTATCTCGCACTTCTTTTCCCCCTCCCCCTCTTTCATTCCTCTCTCTGACTCGTTCTCTCTCTCCCATCTCTCTCTCTCTTCCCTCTCTCTCTCCTGTCACACACCCACCCGTTTATCCTTCCCTGCTTCTTCTCACCCTCTCTCTCCCCTCTTCCCTCCTCATCGCCTACGACCCTCTCATACCTCTTCACTCCCACCTTCTCCTCAACACATCCCCTTTCCCTTATCCTCCCCTGTTCCAAATGCCCCCCCCCCCCTCCTGTTTCCCTCCTTCCTCTCCTCTTCAGGTCTGAGGAGGCCAACAAGGCTTTCTCGGCAGCAGTGCAAATGCACGACGTGCTTGTTAAGGTGAGGTTTGTGTTTGTGTGTGTGTGTGTGTCCGGACTTAATAGATAGGTTGTTTTGTATGGGTAGTTCTAGTGTGTGCTGAAAGCCTGACCTGTGTGTGTGTGTGTGTGTGTGTGTGGTTCTGCTGCCAGGCCTGGGCCATGTGGGGGGACTACCTGGAGAACATCTTTGTCAAGGACCGCCAGCTGCACCTGGGCGTGTCGGCCATCACCTGCTACCTGCACGCCTGCCGGCACCAGAACGAGAGCAAGTCACGCAAGTACCTGGCCAAGGTGAGGCCCATAGCTGACAATCATCACCACTCACCTACCCCACAACACACACACACACACTGACCAGCCCCATCCCTGATCCGGGGCTAATTCACTCAGAGTAAAGGGAGTGGGATCACTCTGAAGTCCTCATCACCAGCCCTCCTGACAACCCAGTATTCAGCTGCCTCCGTTATAATGCCTTAGAATTAAGACTCACCACAGATCCTGACCACAGCCCAGCTATCAAGGCATTTGAAGGTCATGTCGACCTTGTTATTATGAACCTGGGCAAGGGTTCCCATCCAGCTTCAGCACTCGGACAAACCTGGAGTGTGAGATCATGTCGGCACCGAGATATTTCAACTTGACATTTGTGGAATGAGGTCCTCATTGGGTAGTTATAAGTCTGACCTTTGAACAAGCGCCGCTGGGATTCTAAACCCTGGAGACACCTGGACTCCTGAGAGGAAGAGAGGGAGGGAGGGAGATGGGTAAAACAAAGGAGAACTAGATAGGACTAGAGAGAGGGAGATGAAGGGGATGGACAACAGACATTTAGAGAATGAAAGAACATGACATAACTGATCTCAGTCATTATTCTACCTATGCGTCCGTTTTGTGCTAAACATGGGGTACTATCTGGGTTACCATGGCTATCTCCAGAGCTCACACTGTAGACTGCTACAACACCAACTCTTCCCATTGGCTATGTCACCCTCTCCTAATGAATTCCATTATGAGAGAGAAACAGAGTGTAGCATTTTGTGGAATTATATAGTGTGGGGCTGGGGCTGGCAGGTCTAGCTGACTGTGTTTAGTCTGATAGATGAGAGGAGATGGAGGGTGATTATCTGTAATTATACACAATCTGTGTGGCCTGGCCGTCTCACTCAGGGGGGGTTAATGTCTCCTTCAGAGGCCCCTCTAAAACCTCCCACGTGGGGGCGAGTGTGTGTGTGTGAGTGTAGCCTCTATGACGCTGCTATAGCCTGCTAAAAGCACACGCTCCTTAACTTCTGCCCCCCCCCCCCCCCCCCCCCTCCCCCCCCAGGTCCTGTGGCTCCTGAGCTTCGACGACAAGAACACGCTGGCCGACGCCGTGGACAAGTACTGCATCGGGGTGCCGCCCATCCAGTGGTTGGCATGGATACCACAGCTGCTGACCTGCCTGGTGGGGTCGGAGGGCAAGCCCCTGCTCAACCTCATCAGCCAGGTGTGTGTGTGTGTGTGTGTGTGTGTGTGTGTGTGTGTACGTGTTTTGCCGGTGTGTCTGTCTGTGTGGGCATCGGTGTGCGCTCCCGTCAGCCTAATCAAGATAGATTAACAGCACTCAAGGCCAAAGTGGCCACTCTCCAGAAACCCCCATTTACCAAATGAAGCATCCTGAATTCTCCCCTGTCGCTCGGAACGCAATTTATTGGCTTCCAACTCCCATCAACGAGACCCCCCCCCCTCCCCTCCCATCTTCTGTACATTATTTACCGAAGGGACGATTAAGAAGTTAATATCAGGCATAGTCACAGCGAGGGAGGAGAGGGCATAATTAAATGGAGGACTAATTTGCTTCCCTTAATGGAGTATTATTTCCGAGCAATTTGACGAGCGTGATCTTCAAAGAGTAGTCAGATACCGCAAACGGCTCCTCCTTCCAGCTGGGAAGTCGACAGAGAGACGGAGGGGGGAGACTGGAGGACAGAAAGAGACAGACATGCAAACAGGGCGAGATGGACGGACTGACATCAAATAGACAGCTGGCCAGAACGTGACTTGATCCACCGCACGTCACAACAGCCTGACGGGACCAAACTGGCTAGCCGTGCTACTGGCTGGAAATCGAATGGCTAGACGTGTGTGTAAGTGTAAGGGGATTTGATTCAGTGTTTGGGGACACACAGCTCTCTGCTCCGTGGTGTCCCCCTGTGCTGATTGAAGGGTGAAAGGTTGTCCTCCGTGTAAAAGATAGTAGAAGAGGAGAGAGCCGTCTAATGGACGGGAGCCTTTATCTCCAAGCCCCCGCGCTGAATAATTTAGAGTTTTCTCCGCGCGGCGGAATGTTTTAAAAACGGACGGTGAAATATTGATGAAGGTGAGCGAGGAGCGCCCAGGGGCGAGATGAGAGATGAATCACGCTCGCTTCCAGAGAATCTCACCCCCCCCCCCCCCCCTTCCTTCTCCACACCCCCTCCTTTCCTCTCTCCCTCTGCTCCCGGCCTTACCCCGGCGCCAAAATGTGACATCCCTCATCTCCCCATTAGCGCTGTGATCTCTCCTTCTCCCTCTCTCTTCCTCCGCTCATCCTCCTCTCCATCCTCCTCTTTCATCTTTAATGCTCAGCTTAACTGCCACTTAGTCCTCTCCTTCCCTCCTCTCTCCCCCGCCTTCTCATCTTGCTATCCTCAGACAGCCCATGTATGTCTCTCTCCCCCCTTATCTGTCTGTCTCTCTTTCTCCCCCCCCCCCCCCCCGTCTCTCATGCATCCACTCGGTGTCTCCCCCTTCCTTCACATCTTAACTTCTCTTAACTGCTAATGACAGCAGTGTCGTACCCTCCACCAGAAGGCCGACCAGGCACGACCAGGGGATCAAGTAGCAGGCTAATGGGGTACAGGGTGGCTCCTCAGCGGGGCCCCGAGAGGTCCTTGCGGTCCGGACCTCGATCAACGCGGGTCCCTCCCCATGCATCAGTGTCAGGTTAAGGGTACATCTCCGCTCCCTGTCTTCAGAGCCCTGTCTCCTCTCACCAGGGGGTCTCAAGCTCGTACCTCACTTCCTGTCCGGGCCCAAGGGTGCTAGTGTCAGCTGGCGGGCTTTAAGAGGGGGTTGTGATAACCACAGAAGTATGAGAACCTGAGAATGGGTAATGAGGTATGATGCTGTGAGGATGACACCTGGTTGTCATGTCAAGCTCGCTAATGGATCCAGCTCCCAAGCGGAGGGGTTAGCTACAGAGGTGGCAAGGGTGTCGCAGATTAGCGTTCTCTCCTTCTCTCTTTAGTTCTCTCTGTCTCTCTCCCGCCCCTTCTGTCTCTCTGGCTCCCCGAGGCAGGTGTTGGGGTGTAACGTGTGTGTGTGTGTGTGTGTCCTGACTCCTCCAGGTGGGCAGGGTGTACCCCCAGGCTGTCTACTTCCCCATCAGGACCCTCTACCTCACGCTCAAGATAGAGCAGAGGGAGCGCTACAAGAGCGGTGAGTTTGGAGCCTCAGTTTGGAGAAACGTCCTCGAAAGACACCAAAGAGCGAAGCTTCGAACATCAGGTTAACTCCCTCCCCCCCCTCCAGACTCGGGCCAGCAGCAGCCCAGCTCGGTGGGCTCCCAGAGCCACTCTGCGTCGGACCCGGGCCCCATCAGGGCCACGGCGCCCATGTGGCGCTGCAGCCGCATCATGCACATGCAGCGGGAGCTGCACCCCACCCTGCTGTCCTCCCTGGAGGGCATCGTGGACCAGATGGTCTGGTTCAGGGAGAACTGGCACGAAGAGGTGAGTGGGAGGGGCTCTGTTCCTATGCCACCTGGTGGGTTGGATTAGATTAGATAGAGCTGTATTTATTCCCTGAAGGGGAAATTCAGATGCCAGAGCAGGCCCAGTCAAATGAACATCAAAAGGATCTATATAAAGCATTACAAGTATCACAGTATTGCATACAGTACAACAGTGTTTAATAGTATATTTACTTTAGAATGTAAAATAACTAAAAGTCAGGTGAGAATTGCTGCAAGTGTTTCCACTACACTGGCTCAAGGACTTGTGTCCAGCTCCCAGACCACCTGGTCATCCAGCTCCCAGACCACCTGGTCATCCAGCTCCCAGACCACCTGGTCATCCAGCTCCCAGACCACCTGGTCATCCAGCTCCCAGACCACCTGGTCATCCAGCTCCCAGACCACCTGGTCATCCAGCTCCCAGACCACCTGGTCATCCAGCTCCCAGACCACCTGGTCATCCAGCTCCCAGACCACCTGGTCATCCAGCTCCCAGACCACCTGGTCATCCAGCTCCCAGACCACCTGGTCATCCAGCTCCCAGACCACCTGGTCATCCAGCTCCCAGACCACCTGGTCATCCAGCTCCCAGACCACCTGGTCATCCAGCTCCCAGACCACCTGGTCATCCAGCTCCCAGACCACCTGGTCATCCAGCTCCCAGACCACCTGGTCATCCAGCTCCCAGACCACCTGGTCATCCAGCTCCCAGACCACCTGGTCATCCAGCTCCCAGACCACCTGGTCATCCAGCTCCCAGACCACCTGGTCATCCAGCTCCCAGACCACCTGGTCATCCAGCTCCCAGACCACCTGGTCATCCAGCTCCCAGACCACCTGGTCATCCAGCTCCCAGACCACCTGGTCATCCAGCTCCCAGACCACCTGGTCATCCAGCTCCCAGACCACCTGGTCATCCAGCTCCCAGACCACCTGGTCATCCAGCTCCCAGACCACCTGGTCATCCAGCTCCCAGACCACCTGGTCATCCAGCTCCCAGACCACCTGGTCATCCAGCTCCCAGACCACCTGGTCATCCAGCTCCCAGACCACCTGGTCATCCAGCTCCCAGACCACCTGGTCATCCAGCTCCCAGACCACCTGGTCATCCAGCTCCCAGACCACCTGGTCATCCAGCTCCCAGACCACCTGGTCATCCAGCTCCCAGACCACCTGGTCATCCAGCTCCCAGACCACCTGGTCATCCAGCTCCCAGACCACCTGGTCATCCAGCTCCCAGACCACCTGGTCATCCAGCTCCCAGACCACCTGGTCATCCAGCCTCTGGGAAGCTGACAGCAACAAGCTTCTGAAGCCTTCTGTTCGTCTTCAGCGCCCACCGTGGCAGAATACGTCTGGTACTGAACAACAAGAAAACTGTGTAGTCTGTCTGTCATATGCCACCCCCCCTAAAACAGAGCGTGATCAGGCCTGCCATAGCCCAGACACTGGGACAGTGTGTGTCTGGAGGTGTCTGTTAGGGAAGGGGCATTTGGAATTGAATCCCTTTTCCCCCTGTTGTGTAAAAAAAAAAGAACGAAAAAATGTTATCTGATATGGGGGCGGTGTTGGGTTGAGGGGGACTGGGATTCAGGTAGCGCATGTGCACTGGGGCTTGTCTCAGAGTGTGTGGGGGGGGGCAGGTGATTGATAGGTGCAGTGAGCTTATAGGATGAATTGAGCGGTTCAGGTGTGTGTGTGTGTGTGTGTATTTGGAGCAGAGGGCTCGCAGCTGCAGCCTCTGCGCTCCGTTCCAGTGGGCAGGCAGGGACAGAGGCACGTTGTGTCACACACGCACACACACACACACACACCCTTCTGTTCTCCCTCTCCCCCCATATGGGAACAGATTCATCTGGCTTCACCTGCTGTGTGTTTGAGGTTGAGGTGGTGAGGTAGATGGTCCAGCCTCAGGGCCAGGAAGTGTGTGTGTGGTTTTGGGCTTCCCACAACCTGGTCACCCCTGCAGGGTGGTCACTGTTACAGATCCCCCCCCCCCCCCCAGGGAACTCTTATCTCCCCATGTGCCCTGTACCTACACACCTAACGAGCCCCCCCCCCCCCCCAGGTGCTCCGCCAGCTCCAGCAGGGCCTGGCCAAGTGCTACTCGGTGGCCTTCGAGAAGAGCGGCGCGGTGACCGACGCCAAGATCACGCCGCACACGCTGAACTTTGTGAAGAAGCTGGTGAGCACGTTCGGCGTGGGCCTGGAGAACGTGTCCAACGTGTCCACCATGTTCTCCAGCGCCGCCTCCGAGTCGCTGGCCCGCCGCGCCCAGGCCACCGCGCAGGACCCCGTCTTCCAGAAGATGAAGGGCCAGTTCACCACAGGTCAGTGTGTGTGTGTGTGTGTGTGTGTGTGTGGCACTAGGATATGCCTAGTATATCAACAGGTATGAGCTTTAAGGGCCTGACGGATGTATTGTCCTACTTTAAGGTTGAGGTATGGGTGTTTGTTGTGGGGAGAGTTTTATCTGTGTGTGTGAATGTGTAGCAGCAGGCAGAACAGTGGTGTTCCGGAACATAATTGGGGTTCTGAACCAGATGATTTGATTTAAAATGTGTGTGTGAAAGCGTGTTTGTGCTCTGAGCCAGTGTTGATTTCAGGATTGACACAGCTCTGCTAGTAATCCTCCACCACTGCAGCCCTCCATGCATTTCCCACATATACTTATTAGACAGGTGCCCATCCAGTATAAAACCGGCCCCAGAGACAGAATGACTGACAGTTTGTCTGCCTGGAAGCGTGTGTGTGTGTGTGTGTGTGCGCGTGTGTTCCTCCCACTCCCGTTGAACCACAGTTCGCTGGCCTCCGTGGTCAAAAACAGGCCCTGTCTGCTCCAGCTCCAGCCCACACAGCCCAAATAAACCCTGTGCCTGGCCCCCAGCCACGAGTTCTCTCATGACTGCCTGCTCTCTCTCTCTCTCCCTCTCTCCCTCTCTCTCTCTATCCCTCTCTCTCTCTCTCTCTCTGCCTCTCCATCTCTCCATCTCCATCCACCCACGCAGCCTGTCAGTCTCTTCCTCCTCTCAGTTCTCCTTCCTCCACCTCCTCTCTCCCACGCTTTCCTCCTTATATCCCTCATCCCTCTCTCTCCCCACCCCCTCATCCGTCTCTCCTTGGTATGTCCTGCCACCGGTTTAGTGAGGGGCCAGCAGAGCTAATGGTGCTTGGCTCTGGGATGGAGGGCAGAGCTGGAGAGAGAGAGAATGAATGGAACGGAAGAAAAGGGAGTGTGGGGAGAGGAGAAAGTGTGTGTGTGTGGCAGAGCGGGTGGCATTCCTGCGCTCCAGATGTTGCAGTGCCAGCTGCGTTGGCACGTCCCACTCACAGGGTGCCTGGCGACCGGCTCTCCCCAGCTGTGCCCACGGCAACGGGACGCTGGAGACAAACCAGGCCGATCTGTAGAGCGGAACAAACAGGGTTTACAGCCAGCCATCCATCTCTCGCTCTCTCCCTCCCACTTCCTCTCCCCCCTCCATCTCCCCCTCTCCTTGTCACTCCTCCTCTCCTCCTGTTCCCTTCTCTTTCACCCTTTTTCTTCATCAAGCTCTCCTTCTCCCTCACCCTATACTTTGCCTTTCTCTCTCACCCTCCTTTCTCCCTCTCTGTTCTCCTCCCGTCTCCCCCCTCACTGTTAGATGGTTTGTGTGCTGGAACATATGGGTTTGTGAGCACACACATTTGGCAGAAGAGAAAGTTCTCAAATCCAATTACAGTGCAGGCTATCTGCATGAGTTATAGTTCTGACTGAGCTCATTACTCTATAACACAGGGAGAGAGAGATGTCTGTTAATACCCTGGGAGGGTTCTCTCCCTTGGTACTCCCCCCCCCCCCCCCACACACACACACACACACACACCCCAACACTCCCACTTCAATGCTGTTTGTTAGCTGGGACTGGACTGTGTAGGACCGTGTGTGTGTGTTCGTGAATCCTTGGTAAACCATCAATAAAGGAAGTGGGGGGTCATGAAAGTTGATGACTGTACTCTAGACTAACGAGAATCATTCAGTTAATTGTTACCAAGTACGCTGTACATTTGATACACGAGTCCCCCCCTCCAACCAATCTTGTTTCTTTGTCCCCTCTCTCTCCCTCCTCCCTCCAGACTTTGACTTCAGTGTCCCAGGCTCCATGAAGCTCCACAACCTCATCTCCAAGCTGAAGAAGTGGATCAAGATCCTTGAGGCCAAGACCAAGCAGCTGCCCAAGTTCTTCCTGATCGAGGAGAAGTGTCGCTTCCTCAGCAACTTCTCAGCGCAGACCGCCGAGGTGGAGATCCCAGGAGAGTTCCTCATGCCCAAACCCACGCACTACTACATCAAGATCGCCAGGTGAGGACACACGCACACACACACACCTACACACACATCCTTCAAGTTGACTCAAAAACCTAACCCCAACACTAAATCAAACCCAATCCCTAAACCCTTAAAACCCCCTCGAAATAGCAGTGGAAGTTGTGGCGACCAAGACACTTCCCACAAGGATTGTAAAACAAGGCCACGCAAGCCCAGCCAATCAAGATCAATACGAAACATTCCTCCTCCTCACTTTTCTCCCTCGCGCGTGTGTGTGTCCATGTTTTCTCGTCTTTTCTTGCGTGTATGTGTACGTGTCCACCAGGTTCATGCCCCGGGTGGAGATCGTCCAGAAGCACAACACTGCGGCCCGCCGCCTGTACATCCGGGGCCACAACGGCAAGATCTACCCCTACCTGGTGATGAACGACGCCTGCCTGACCGAGTCCCGCAGGGAGGAGCGCGTCCTGCAGCTGCTGCGCCTGCTCAACCCCTGTCTGGAGAAGAGGAAAGAGACCACCAAGAGGCACCTGTTCTTCACCGGTACGTGGACACGCCGGCCGGCCTAGCCCGCACGCGCACTGTCTGTATGTCTTTGCATATGCCGATATCGTCTGATCCCTTCTCCCAGGGAAGCTCTAGAACGGCTGTTCTACATTTATCTTCCCCCCCCCCCCCCCCCATCACTCTCCTTTTTCTACTTTCTCTGCCTTTCTCTGCTTCCCTTATCTCCTCTCGCTCTCCATCTCACTCTCTGTCTCTCTCTCTGTCTGTCTAAAACCAGTATAAATTGAGTTCAGTTGTGAAGTGTCTGACCCTCCTCTCCCCCCCCCCCCCCCCCCCCCTCTCCCCAGTCCCCAGGGTGGTGGCTGTGTCCCCCCAGATGCGTCTGGTGGAGGACAACCCCTCCTCCCTCTCGCTGGTGGAGATCTACAAGCAGCGCTGCACCAAGAAGGGCATCGAGCACGACAACCCCATCTCCCGCTACTACGACCGCCTGGCCACCGTGCAGGCCAGGGGGACGCAGGCCAGCCACCAGGTACACACACCTCTACAGCCCCTGCACACACACACACATCACACACACACCCTTACACATGGCCCTTACACATAAACACTTCAGTACACACAGACATATCATCACACACGCACACACACCCATACATGTAGACATCACACACACTGTCATACACACAAACACAGGCAGGTAATCCACAACTCTATCTGCAGATGTTACAACAGACTAGCACACAGTTCAGTCACCACGCTCACACTCCCACCCCCCCCCCCCAGGTTCTGCGTGACATCCTGAAGGAGGTGCAGGGGAACATGGTCCCTCGCAGCATGCTGAGGGAGTGGGCGCTGCACACCTTCCCCAACGCCACCGACTACTGGACCTTCCGGAAGATGCTGACCATCCAGCTGGCCCTCATCGGCCTGGCGGAGTTCATGCTGCACCTCAACCGCCTCAACCCAGAGATGCTGCAGATCGCTCAGGTAGACACACACACACACACACTGCTTTAGTCCACTGCAGAAGAGGAAATACAGACATGCAGCTTGATAAACACGTCTCCCGTGTTGCATGACCACCAGTCAAGGACATCTGTGTGACAAACACTCATTAATCCTTTATCACTGTGGGAAATGCATTAGTAGCTTCACCGTCCCTACACATCGATCTGTGTGTGTGTGTGTGTGTGTGAACCTAGTGGACCTGTAGTCTTCTCTGTATCTCTTACTCCTACTGCTGCCACCTCGAAGAGCGGATTAGAATTGCCAGTCCTACCACACACACAGAAAGACATACAGATAGAGGGTTTGTTACCAGGATGGAGGTGGGTGGAAGGTGACTCCAGTGATGCTTTGGTGGAAGGATGCATGGATGGAGAAACAGGAAAGGGATGCATAGCTTGTCTGTGTCTGGCGGTTTGTGAGCCTTTCTCGGTTGTTTTACCTGGCTGTGTTGTAACGACGTGTCTATTTTGTCATAATTATCAGTAGTTGTTTTGTTATTGTTTTTGGGGACTAGGGGCAAACCTCAATGAGGCAGTATGATGAGGCTGGTGATTAGAGTAAGCACATGCTGCATGCAGCTCCCTTGAAGGAGATATGTTCTCGCCAGAGCCAGATGGATGGGACTCATTGTGTTGGACTGTGGACTTCACAGCCTGTTGTCGCTGGCTGCCTGCCTGCCTGGCTGGCTGGCTGGCTGGCAGTGTTGTCATCAGAGCTAGTGATGTCTGACCTCTCTGATCCTCATGTGGCTTTGCTGACAGGCGTTCTGCTGGCCAGCTCAGCTCTCACATTAGGACCACTCTCTTCCTGTTCCACTCCACAGATCCAATTAGACACAGCACGACTACGCGCACACACACACACACACACACACACAGTGAGAGCAAGTGCCGGGCAGCGCAAGCTAAATATACCCCCAGACAGACCCAAGTGTGAACTCTGCCGTGCTTGTGAAGGGAGTCTTGTGTTGTTATAACTGTCAACCACAACTCTCATTTAAGACATGGCATCTGTTTACCTTACTTTGACTTCACTGTGTCAAATGGACCCTTTTACAGAGAGCGCACACACACACACACAGAGACATTGACTCTAAAGATTGAAATCTCTGCTGTAATGCTGCTGACCAGGGTGAAGATGGACTTGGCTTTTCTAAATCCGTCTGACGTGAATCTTCTCCTCTACCCCCCCCTCAAATGTCTTCTTAGCTTTTACTGGAGCTAGCATTAGCATTCCAGTCACACCCTCAGTCCACCGTCTGTAAGCTTATCAGAGTCCCCCGGGGCAGCTAAGCCCCCCTCCTCCTCCTCTCATCTCCAGGTCCTTACAAAAAGGAGGATAGATGGAGGAGGAGGGGGGGCGAGAAGATGGATGTGGTGAGGATGAGGGGGGAGGGGGGGGGGCTTTAAGGGAAATGAAATGAATGAATGCGTGTTGATAAAGCTGTCAGAGCCACTCACCTTCTCATACGAAGCAGCTGGTCTCCTCTCTGCTCTCTACATACACAGGGGCCCGGGCAGGAACACTTCACTTACCAGGGAGTGTGTGTGTGTGTAGGGGGGGGGGGGGGAGCAGAAAGAGACAGGTGAATGGAGAGAGAGACAGAGAAAGGGGGGAGTATAGAGAGAGAGCAGTGGGGGATGGCTGCAACATTATAGATGTGCTCCTGGTGATAGTTTGGCTTTTTACAGCGTCTGGTGTCCCAGATCAATAAAAACAACCAATGTGTTGTTAAAGCCTTGTTTTCGTCTTTTACATCCCTCCCTCCCTCTCTCCATCCCCCTCTCTCGTGCTGTCTCTATCTATTTATCTCTCTCTGGACAGCAGCTATTTATAGGTCATAGAGGGCTGTAGGGACTGGAGGAAGCCTCAGAAAGACAGCCTTTATAGATGGCTCGTATGTTGGAAGATCAAACTCTGTTGTGCCTGAAATGACACACAAACGCGCGCGCGCGCACACACACACACACACACACACACACACACACACCCCAGCTCCTCCTATCTGGAGCTGGCGTCCCTATCGATCTATTCAGATGAGTGTCCTGATCCCCCGGGCCGTCTCCTGATCCCCTGGGCCGTCTCCTCTCCCTCCAGGACACGGGGAAGCTCAACGTCTCCTACTTCCGCTTCGACATCAACGACGCCTCGGGCGACCTGGACGCCAACCGGCCCGTGCCCTTCCGGCTGACGCCCAACATCTCCGAGTTCCTGACCCCCATCGGCGTGTCGGGCCCGCTCACCGCCTCCATGATCGCCGTGGCGCGCTGCTTCGCGCAGCCCAACTTCAAGGTGAGGGGGGGAGACGCTTGATCACACGCAGCGTGGAACAGGTGAGAGGATAACAGGAGCTGGCTGGGGTAATGAGTGTGAGAGTTGAGGCCTCTTCAGAAGTGATGGCGGTGCAACTCATCCCCATCCTGACAGGGACAAGTGGGATGAAACGAGGTTCTCATTTGATTTTCTCACGCTGATGTAAAAATACGTCTCCCTTCATCCCAGTTCTGGTTTGAAGTAGTTCTGGATGTTCCCATGGGTGAGAGACGGATATCTACAAATTGAACTTTGAAATCAGATGTTTCGTTTGTGTCCGAGCCAGATGGCTAGTAAGAGGTCAGACTCACCCCAGCCTCTCTCTACATCCTACCTCCTGGACGCCTAGGCTATTTCACAACCTTTGACCTTTGCGTCCCATTTAGAACCTTCCTGTCCCCCTGACCGTTCTCCCCCTCTCCTCCGATAGGTCGACGGCATCCTGAAGGCAGTCCTTCGAGATGAGATCATTGCCTGGCATAAGAAGACCCAGGAAGACACGTCCATGCCCCTGTCCCCCGCTGGCCAACCAGAGAACATGGACTCCCAGCAGCTTGTCTCATTGGTCCAGAAGGCTGTCACCGCCATCATGACCCGCCTCCACAACCTTGCCCAGTTCGAGGGCGGGGAGAGTAAGGTGAACACGCTGGTGGCTGCAGCCAACAGTCTGGACAACCTCTGTCGCATGGACCCGGCTTGGCACCCCTGGCTATAGGAGAGGACTTCAGGCCAACAGTACGGAAGAATCCTGGGAAAGGGATGATACTTCCTGTCTTGTTGTTGTCATGTCAACCATGTGGAGACTGTGCTGTCAGCTGTTTTGGTGGGCATAGCAGTCTGGATGGACACGCAGGAACACTCTTTACTGCGGAAGGAACAGTTGAGGTTGTTAAAATGGAAAACCGATTTTGTGTCCACTTCTACTGAAGATCCTGTTTATTCGTTGATTAGAAATATCCTTTGCATCATTATTTAAAACAAAACCATTGAACTAATGCTTAGATCCCTTTTTTACATATCCCTGAATATTGAAGAATAATGTCCTCCTGTGAATAACTGATAAAGCTGTATTGTTTGGTTTCCACTAGCTGTAGTATGACCTGTTTATTAGCTACTTTAAAATACATTTTAACTTGAGTTAGTTCAAGGGGCCAGAGGAGTCGGTGTAAGGGTATACCTGTACTGTCCTGTCTCTACTGTACAGTACTCTATACTGTACTGTGCTCTATACAGTCCAGTATTCCATCCTGTACTGTTCTCTACTGTACTGTGCTCTATACAGTCCAGTATTCCATCCTGTACAGTACTCTACTGTACTGTGCTCTATACAGTCCAGTATTCCATCCTGTACAGTACTCTACTGTACTGTGCTCTATACAGTCCAGTATTCCATCCTGTACTCAGCACGACTGCTGCAGTGTTGCAGCAGAGACAGTGAGGCTGCCTGCCTCTGTTACTAGTGTTCCTGGTGAAGCTGGCCTGCCTCAAGCCAGGTTTTGTATGCCGTCTCCCCCCTCTTTTGTAAAGGTACAGCTTTATACCAACTAAAGGATTGTTATTCTGCCATGTAAATATGCATTTTGTTTTATTAAAATGCTCTTTTTTTAAAAGATATTTCTTGTGACTCAGACCAAGTGACTGAAAACCATTTCAGCCCGTGCTGTACACTCACAGATTTCCCACCTTGCTTTTATCACCTTGAGGCAGTGTCCTCCAGGCCCGCCCCCATCCTCCTGCCGAGGAAGCCCAGGAGGGGAGCAGCGAGGTGGGGGTCACGCTGCCGCTCCGCCTGCTTCCCAGGAGGCGGATTAATCCACGTCAGAAGGAGATCTCGGTGTGGCCTGGCCTTCTGAGTTACTCACACTGTCAGCTGGACCTCTGCTCTCATAAACCACCTCTCTCTTTCACACACACGATTCTCTCTCCCACCCCCACAAACACACTTATCCCGCTCCTCACTGCCTCCAGCTATCTCGCTGCCTCCAAACTCTTTTGATGCTCTCTAGTTTCTTGTGCACCAGCACTCATCCAAACCCTCATCTGTTTGCCATGGGTGGAGCACAGAACCACGTTTTAACATGTTATTCCAACATGGAACCTTTGGATCCGGCCCGTGTGAAGGCGTGTTGCAGGAAGGCCTGCCGCGGTGAGAGGCACGCTTTCCCCGCCCCGTGTCGCCTCGCGTCCGAGCGCCGTGTCTGTGTGAGGGAGGAAGAGGAGGGGGGAAAGCCAAGTCTCACCATCGTCAAAGCTGCATTGTATCCTGCCTATGCCTCGCCTGGAGTCGGCCCAAGTCTTCCCCCCCCCCCCCCCCCCCCCCCCGAGCACCCTGGGTGTGTGGTGCATTATGGTCGGATGTTAGAGCGATTTAAGGAGGGAGTGGATTTACTCTGGTGATGGAAGCTGTGGAGGACTGTGTCATTCACAGACAGGCAGACACGCACAGAGGCCCCAGATAGGCTTAATGGATCCTTCCTTCAATGTCCTCATGCTGTGTCACACGAGAGGGATGCACGTCGACACGTCTAGCACTGTACACTCGGCATGCGTCTCATATTGTTTGCGATGTGGTTTTCTTTTGGTGTGCATGTATGACCCAACACGCTCGTCCCCCCGTCCCCCCCCCTCACTCCTCAGGAGTTAGACTGACGCCTCTCTGTGCGTCATTGGGGCATAGAGATGAGAGCAGTCATCCAGAGAGCTGGGCGGAACGAGGACAGCTGTGAGGGCTCTGGTCGCTCTGTGTGCGCCCCAGTACCTACCTCCGTTCTTGTCTCCCCGTCATTTGTCGCTTCATTTCCCACACAGTTTGAGCGTTTGCCCGCCCGTCCGTCCGTGCCTGACTGCCTGTCTGCCTTCCTCCATACCTGACTACCTGCCTGCCTGTCTGCCTTCCTCCATACCTGACTGCCTGCCTGTCTGCCTTCCTCCATACCTGACTACCTGCCTGTCTGTCTGTCCACTTCCCACACAGCACCCACATCCTCAACCAATTAATGATTCTCCTCCAAGGATGTCCTGGTCGGCTGGCAGGCGAAGCGAGGAGCTGCTCACCCACTTTGACAGCCTGCCCCCTCCTCCTCCCCCCCTTTTCACTCCATCTCTTCCTCTCCCCTCTCTCTTGTCCTCTCCCCTGCTCTGAGGCGCGTGATTTAATTTGTTTGGTAATATCAGGATTGGCATGTTCAGCCCAGCTTCACTCCAAAGTGAAATTGGACAAGGGCATTGGAGCCTCACCATGTTAAACTGTCTCACCTTGACAGCTGTCTGAGTGGGCCATGGATTGCTGTTAGGAGGGAGGGGGGGGGGAGAAGCACCTGAAAGGAAGTCAGACACCAATTCACTTCCCTGGAAGCCCGGGGGAGTGTTCTGTCAGAGCGCAGCGCGTGGCGGCGGGAGCGCCGTATAGAAGGGACAAAACGCCAGGTGTTCCATCGTATTCCCATCCCCACTCACCTCCGGACCTCATCCCGTCCGCGCGCCCCCCCCCCCCCACACACACACACACACACACACAGTTTTCATGTAACAACTTGTCACCACACTCACTTTTGATTATTCAGCCCTTGGGAGGTACATGGGGAGGGAAGGGGAGAAATATTGATGCTGGCCAGACAGAAGCCAGACAGCAGCCAGAGACAGGAGGGTTGACTGGAGAAGCCAGGTCTGTCAGCGGAGTAACCAGTCAGACTGGAAAACCAAGTATCTTGACACCTGTATCTGAGAAACACTTAAACTTTTCCAGTTTCTCAAGGTGCCGTGAAGACACTGGACCAGCCCGGCCAGCAAAACAGCTGAGAAGGCGAAAAGAGAACCAGCTGACCATCGGCCTGCGCCGTCTCACAGACAGGCATGGACATCTAGAGTGGAGCCGTCTGTCACAAGCTTGACATAAAGAGGAGGAGGAGGAGGTGTTCATCCCCCTCGCTTATTCCTCCTACGAGTTCAGAACACCAAAAGGAGTTAAGGACTGGATCATCCATCATCGTCCCATACGGCCGGGCTTGTTAATTCACCGTGGGATTTAGAATTAGATTCCCATGCCAATCTCATGATGTGTTTTCTGTCAGTTTAGGAAATGTCATTGGGTGTTATCTTCTGACAAACTATCTTTTGACAAAAGAATGGGAATGCATAAGACAAATACTTAGGAGATTGGGGAGAGAGGAGGGGAGAACAATGCCTGATGAGACGGGGAGACAAACTGGGCCAAGACAAATAAGGGAATGCAGACAGACAGACAGATAGACACATGCCTGCAGACATGTAGACAGACAGACTGAGAAGGGTAAAAGAAAGAGGACCTACAGCCAGACTCATTTCTACCTCCAGTGGAGGGAGACCACCTCTTTAGCCTGTCGGAGAGGCCAGGCCTGGGGGACGATAACAGATCACAGCCCATCAGCCACGCGGCAGAGTCCAGATCACACTGAGTGGCAGGAAGAGGAGTCCGAGGTCTGACTTCTAATTGGTGTGTGAGGATCGCATGACTTATTTCTGCATTACCATATTCATCTCTGCTTCAGCACGGTGCCTGTTTCTTCACTATTCTTGAAACAAAGCAGATACAGGGACAGGTCCGAGCAGAACAGCATTGTGACATATGAAGTATTCATAAACTGATATCAACTAATGTAGTTGTAGGTCTTCCAGATGGGTGTGTTGATGGTTGTTGTGGACAGGCACACCTGGCCAGGGTGTCAGGAGTACCTAATGCACGCCACTCGTTAGCATAGGCCAAATACACCCTGACAGGGAGGAGAGATAAGGGAGAGTGATGATGGTTGTGTGTATGTGTGTGTGTGTGCGCGCACATGCATGTGTCAGAGAGTGAAAGAACACGGAGGAGTAATTGTCCTCCACGCTCACACAACGCTTATTTCTATGTTTGATTTCCATAAAAGAGGCATCATACTAAATCATCAGTGCTCTTGCAGCTGCCCTCGTATGAATAAACTATTAGATTCTGCTGCTAATGTACATAAACTAATGAGTTCCAGATCTCTGGCTGTCCCTCCTTGCACCTCAGGAAATCTAATTCAGCTAGTTTACCACAACAACACATTCTGGTGTCTCATCTCCTATCTTCTCCTCCCATCTCCTCCCATCTCCTCCCATCTCCTCACCTCTCCTCTCCACCCCTCTTTTCACATCTCATCTCCTCTCCAACCCTTCTTAACAGCGGCAAAAGGACATCGGAACCAAAGCAACATGCAGTGTTCCAACGTACTAAAGAATCACCATGGAGATTTGGTTTGCAAATTGCCTGAGAATGAAAAGAACAGGTCTCAATGTGCTCTGAATCAGGTTAGGGAGAGTTGTTACTGCAGTAATACCCTGAGATGGAGAGAACAGTTCCTCATTCCACTGAATCTGCAAGTGAAATGTTTCACCACGACTCTCATTCTCTCTGCTCCACTCAGGCTGAGCTCTGACTCATTAGCATACTGGGCTTTTGTATCAGATACAGTGATTGAGAACTAATGCAGCCTCGCTATGCAGCTATGGTAGCTCTGGAGTACATGAAATGACTGGATGAATCCGTCTGAAGGCTTGCAGCTACAACTGATTTGATATGTGGAGGAAGATGGGCATTTAAGTTACCATAGCAACCAGTAAACTATCTTGCAGACCCTACGGTTCCAACGCTAGGTAGCTGCTCGGATAAACCACTGCTGGAAAATGAATCAACAGTGGGAAGCCAGTGGGTTCACTGGCTTCAAGTAAATCCTCCTGTTCCAAACCTTCTCATTAGAGCTGACCTGCTGTATAATTTGGGCTCTGCAGTTAGTCTCTGCAGTGAGGAGGAGGAGGAGGGGAAAAGAACGTTCTGGTTTTCCTGATGACAGGAGTTATCACAACGGAAGTTCCAGATATAAAAGGTGTTCAGAAGGCGCCAGATGATTTATGATATACACACACACACACACACATTATCTCAGGCCCTAAGATTGTATGAGATCAGTCCAGGTTGTTCAGAGGATGTTTCTGAGGTGTGTGATTGGACAATAGAGTTTCCAGAGTATCCAACTTCTGAAAAAGTCAGGGTGTTTATTCTGTTTCCTTGTTTGAGTATAAATTTACCCTCAGAGCTGTGTATTTTGGTGGTGAAAATAACACACTTCCTTTTCTACTTCAGCAGCCAATTCTGTCTAATATTCTTATTTATTTCTGCCAGCTGCAGATTACATTGGACAGAAGCCTACTGGAAGAAACACATCCAATTAACAACTGGAATACTGGGTGAGAAACCATCTTCATCAGTCCATTTCTCTCTCCCTTCCACCACCTCTCCTTCTCGTTCTCTCCCTCCCTTTCCGCCTGTCCCTGGCTTGACTGTAATTTAGCCAGACAGGTGCTGGGAATTAGTGACACCTGGAGAGGAGGAGAGAAGAGTATAGGATAGTATAGGAGAGGAACCAGTTGTGCTGCATGGACTCAAACTCCTTAAACCTTGTTTTATTGATTTTCTGTTTCCATTACCCATTGGAATTTATATTTATTATAAAACATTGACAGCGAGAGAAAGAAGTAGAAGGAAAAGGGGCCAGCCATGTGTGACACAGATCTCAGGGGACTCAATTACATGTGTAAACATCTGCTCCCAGCCTCCTCAGAAAGAGAGAGAAACAGAGGAAGACAGAAAGTGACACGCGACATGCAATAACAGTGTTTCCATCACTTTGAGACTCCCTCGCTCTCTCTGTCTCTCTCTCTCTCTCTCTCTCTCTCTCTCTCTCTCTGTCACCCCTCCTCCTCTTCCTCCTTCCACTCCTCTCAACTATTTATTCCTGTGCCATAAAACACAACGTCCTCTGGCACGACAGCAATATTAATACCAGTGTGATTAATATGCTAAAGCCCTCCTGGCTCGCTGGCTGCCTGGCCGGTCTGGGCCTGTGTCCACAGCTGATCCAGGGAGAGACAACACCCTGAACCAGCAGTGGTCTGGGCCTGTGTCCACAGCTGATCCAGGGAGAGACAACACCCTGAACCAGCAGTGGGCTGGGGCTGCTGGAGCGTAAAGATAAGAGCTTTCATTTGGTGAGGCCTTCTGAGAGACAAACTATTATGTGGATGCATTGTTATTCTTCTTCTTCTTCTGATGGAGTCCTAGCACCGTCTTACCACCGTCAGAAGGGAGGTGGAGAGAAGGTATTTTTTTGGGGGGGGGCTCGTCGTTATGTTTTAAAGACGCAGGTGTCAACCATCTTTGTTTTGCTGCGTTGTGCTGTGAAATCTGTTCGATGGCCATGCATAGAAATACAGGTATACTGACTATAGTACAGACTGTCCTATTAATGCTACTGACATGGTGTGAATTCCTGTCTTTTAATGAGTCTATTTTTGACTGTAGTATTCAGGACAAGCCTGTGGCCCGTGGCCCAATCAGCCAGACCTGTGGGTGAGACGGTGTGGACCTTTTGAACAGTAGTGATGCTTCGGTAGTAGAATAACTACAGCCTGCCACTCAGCATGGTCTGTCCAACGTTATGGCGGCCATGATGGCATTAGCAGTATTCTATGCTTTGCCCCACCTCTGCAGGCTTACCTCTCTATATATCTCTTTGTCCCTCTCTGCCTCTCCCCTCATTTCCTCTCTGCTTAGAATGCGTTTTCCATCTATTACACTAATTTGCTCCCTTTGCTCACTTGATGAAAGCTTCACAGAAGAGCTTTGTCTGTTGAATGGATTCCCAGTGTACAGTGCTGCATGCTATTGTAGTGGGTTTCTAATTAGCACAGGCTAGCACACTCTGTCTCAAACTAGCCTGACCCTGTTCTGCAGGAAAGATCTCCTGATAGATGTACACACTGTATTTTCTTATCACACTCACTGTGGCAGGCATTCTTTAATGGCGTCTCGACCGTTCAAGTTTCTAGAAGCAGAGGAATATGGTTCGTTCAAAGCATGTTTTTTCCCATCAAACATTTTGAAGGGTTTCTGGGAGATGTTTATTTAACAAATGGGATTTTTAAAGCGAACAAGCTCAGTTAACCTTTTAGCTGTTTTTCAGTGTTTGAGTGTGTTTGTGTGGCAAATCATGTGTATGTGTGAAGGTATGTGTGTTTACAGCATGTGTCACTGATTGTGTTTACATGTGAATGTGTGTGTGTTTACATGTGTGTGCTTATTTTTGTCTGTGTGTTTACTTCTGTGTACGTGTGCGTGCTGGTTTCTATTTATGTGTACGTGTTTATTTGTGTGTGTGTGTGTGTGCGCGTGCCTGCAGGACAGGTCAATGTCAGCAGATCATTAGAAACAACATTGTTATCTCTCTGGCATTGCGGGAACACTTGACCCAGGAGACAGCCGTCAAATGAATCAGCATGTAAAGGCGTGTGCGGGACAGATAACCCCATTGCTCAGCCAGACAGACACCCCACCGGATTCATAATTAAAAGCAGTGATGCCGTTGTCAAAGTTCATCAATCAAACCTCAACAGCAATGATGAGAGGAGTGGGTTGGGGAGGAGGTTGGGAGGGGAAGTGTCCTTCCTTCAACCTCCTCTGCTGTAAACACCACACACATTCACCCTACAAACCTGACCTTAAAAAGGTTTCTTCGTAGGTGTTTTTGTTTTGAATACTTGTTTAGTTTGCTTGAGTAAGATCTCAGTTTGGACCATAACAGGAAAAAACAGCCCAGGGGTGGTTAAGTTTGAATGTGCATGACTGACAGTGAAAGTAAAGGTTTACAACCAATCATTATAGCCCGGTGCAATTATGCGAAGAGTAATTCTTAAAACACAGTTCACTAAATAATCACTGCACCTCTGACTGCTGAACACACACTGTGTAGGGGAGTTTTGCTTGGGTTAGGAGGCCTCCAATAACAAACATCATATTTATAGAAATTGAATGAGCTTACCACACCTTCGTTAATGAGTGCCTATTAAGTTAAAAGGGTACTAGGATATGACTATGTTTGAGTGTGTTTATGTTGCAGTGTGTTACATTAGGGATGTGCATGTTGGTGTCGGAGCATTATTCGTGTGTTGCAGTGTGTGTTTGAGCATAGGAGTGTGTGTGTGTTTAGAGCAGCGACAGGATACACAGCATCTGCTTCAGGCACAGAGTGAAATAGAGAGGTCATGTGTTCTGTCACACGGAGACCTTGGGTGTGCGTGTATACATGTGTGTGTATCTGTGTGACCATACACACAAGCTTCTGTACCAGTGTGTGCATGTGTGTGCATGTGTGTGTGTCCTTGTGTGTGCACGCTCTGTACGAGACCCACTGGAACCCTGGTGATAAACTGCTGACAACCTCCAGTAATTACAGATCTTATATCAGCGATCTTCAGAGAGGACAGAGGGAGAGACAGATGATTACAATGATTGTTTTCATCACAAATAATAAAGAGGTTGTCCGATCTGATCACAGCAGAAATGGGCTCAGATGTGTCCTGGACTCGGCCTGTTCACTGCTGGGGACGCTTTCTTCTTTACTTTCTCATCTCAGACAAAGTTTACATCCGATCCCTACGACTGAAATAACAAGCTGGTGGCTGCATGGAAATACAGCTTTTGTGACGACTTTTGGAGAACATGAGTAGGTTGCCTGAATATTACAGTGTTTGTGTGTCACTGTGGGTGACTGATGTCAAGGAATTGAAAGACATAAAACAAATCATTCCTTTTCATGGGTCTGAATTGCTAATCACTGTGTGCTGAGTTGTGTATTTCCTCACTTAGCTGTTCGCTCAATAACTCCCTCGGTGGTCTGTTAGCGGCAGGAAATCAAAACGATTCCGAGGCATTGATGTGATCGCTCACGTGTTTGTTAGAGCAGCTGTCGGGACTGTGGATTCCGTGACGGGGTTTAACCCCAGTCATTCTGAAAAGCATGTTAGCCAACACTCATGACTGTGATGTTAACACTTGGCTCTGCTTTGCCATAGCGGGATGGATGACTTTGATGTGTTCTGTTAACCTTTCATGAATCGATGACTTTGTAATTGGTTCAGGCCAGTAGCGTAGCCCCGAAGAGGCCTCATATACATCTCTGCCCCCCCCCCCCCCCCCCCCAAAAAAAAACAATAAAGGTATTTCTGATATACGTATATATATATTATTATTATTGTGAGGAAAAAAAAAAAGTGAGCCCCTCATTTAAACCACTGGTTTAGGCAGCTTGAGAGATGGGGTGATCAGGATTGGCTTGGGTGAGAGGGAGGCTACAGGTGGCAGGTCTTCCGTTTACATCTTACACAGCTGACTACGTACACAACTTGGACGACTTAGAAAGGCTACTAGTATATCAGATATATTCTTTTAGTTGTTTTTGTTTTGTGTGTAACTTACTAAAATCTTAGTTTTCCAGGATTCAAGGTTGGAATCCCTGTACTCAATTGAAGCCTTAATGGCAAGGAAAGTGATCTACCCGTTCAAAGTAGACTCCTCCATTTCAAAGTCTAAAGTTCTCATCTGCCTCATATTTGAAGCCTGAAAGCATAGCTTTCAGGCTTCAAATATGAGTTGAAGTTATTTTAGTGGCGGGCCTGCGTCACTGTGTTTCACAGGGGCTTCCTTGTTCCCTGAGTCCATCTACTCCACCAATCAGAAGCTGATTGAGTCTACAGAACCCAGGTGAGCCCACTCTTTAGCCAATCAACGACCTTAATTAATCAATTTAGAAGCAGGGCATGTGGCTAATCAGCTGACAGCAGCGCTTCTCCTGTGTCGAACAAGTTCCAATCTTCTGGAGCAGACAGGGTGCGTGCTGATTGGGTGGTTAGGCTTGAGAGGTCAAGACATTTCTTGTGGTAGTTCGGTTCAAGACAAGACTCGACTCTTTCACACATAGTGTGTGTCTAATAAAAGCCCCTGGAGAGAAAACAGCTGTGCCAACAGGAGGAAAACAGATAGTAGAAGGGTGAGGAAAAGGTGATGAATGGTGAGAACAAGGTCATATTAATGGCACGCATAAAATATTCTCTCTGGAAAATCACATGACGATTTAGCTTTGGCAAAAACTCAAAGGAAGATTGCAGGTTACAAAAAACGACGCAAGAAATATTTATAATGGTTAATTGCATTCTCTAAAAGGAAAATGCTGTGTAAGCAATACATTGTATAACATGATGACCTGTATGATTCATTTTAAAAGCATAGCCGGACATATGATAAGAATAATACAAACGGGAGCAGTCTAAGTGTGTCCTTCAAGTAGAGAGTGGAATGCAGTTGAGTCGTCTGAATAAAAGTGATTATTAAATATGCTGAGACAGACGTACAGGCAGAGAGGCAGAATATGATAATGAATTCAACACTACTCTGAACCAATTTCCATTCTTAACCTCACACACACACTCTCACACACAGAGACATATTGGCAAGTTCATATAAGAACAGACTCAAGGTGACCTTGGTCCAGTCTTTTTTCTCTCTTTTTCTTCCCATCTCAAATTAGGCACACTTATGAATTCATGGCTTGTGTATTAGAAATGAAGTTCTTACAGACACTGTTCTACAGATGGGGAGTAGAGAGAGAGAGAGAGAGAGCTCTACAGCGGCCTCTCTCACTGAGGGCTCAAGCACTCGATGCTTATAAAAACCCAGGATCAATGTTCACGAGCCATGCTGAATGTATTGTAAACAAATCCCATCCCAAAATATCTCCAATATGTATAGAAAAGTGTGACGATAACCCTCTCCCTTTTCTTCTCCTCCTCTCCTCTTCAGCTCCTCATCCCCTGCTTCCTCTCTCCCCTCTTGTCTTTATACCATATGCAAGTTTAACTACCACTGTACTGCCGTGAATCTCCTTTAAATTAACTTTATCGTTCCTTTCTGATAGCTCCCTAGTTGCTCTGCAAGCCAGCTCGGCTTCTAGGCCTTGTCGCTTATTCAGCTTGAGTCAGATAGTTGTCCTGATAACCAGAGCATGATTGCTAGAACATTAGGGAAGTTCCATATCTGTTTCCTGTTAAACCATTTTCTGTAAGCAATCTTTCCAGAACAGCATACATGTAAAGAATGGAAAATCTAATTAACGTCTAAAACCAATTAATAGCTTAGTCACTAGGGCCCATTACCCTGGGATAATTTCCACATGGTCTAATGTTCATATTGACCTTGGCCACACGTACACACGCGCACACACACAGAAATGCGTGTTAATCCGTTGCCACACACTGATGCGGGCTGGAGATATATTCACTGGGATGAATGTGTTCTCTATTGGCTTAGTGGAAAAACGCGATGAGTTAATGAGTTTGCATAGAGGGAGAACAACACTATAATTTACAATGAAGCCCACAGACATTAATTGAAATGTGGGAAAAGGCCAGGGAGAACAAGAGGGAGAAAGACAAGTTGAAGAAATGTGGAGGAAATAAAAGAATGTAAAAAACACGTACGACCGAGCAATGCTGACTTCAAAGGCAAAGACAAAATGAGCCAAATCAAAGCACTACTGAGTGTTCATTTCAGTTAGAACACAGAGTAGTGACTGTTCACATAGGCACCTGCTGAGCTGCCTGCATTTCCTCAGTGTGCAGATCCTGCACGACGCACCTCGTCAACACCACACGACCACAGCACTACATCACTACATGACTATATCACTACTACATCACTGCTACATCACATCATCATGTCACGTGACTGGTTTAAATGTTACTGAATCAGGTACGCTCGCCTGAGTAGATGGTGCTCTGATTGGTTTAAAATAAATTATGGATGTCATGTACAAAGGGCTGGGCCATAAAGAAAAAATGAAAACAAAAGGTATATTCAGGCCTATACTGAATTTGTTTTTTGACTGATAATAGAAAGCAGAACTGTATCATTGAACTGCTCAATTACTGCAGGCTCATCTGACCACAACCATTAAGATTCTCCCAAATACAAACCCTGACAGATGAAATCAGAACTGTGTGTTCCTCTCAGTGACCTGCTCCAGTCTAACCACCACAGGGGGACACATAGGAAGGCTTTGCCACACATCACTCCCGTGAGAAAGTCATATCCATTCACCGTCAGTGAGAACTGCTTCCTAATGCATTTTTATCTTCAGTGGAAAATAATGCACCTGAATGCATTTTCCCCTGGTGAGAAATCTATTTCCTGGTAGAGGCACACAGACCTCTCTGTAGCTAGGTTTGTTTTCCAGAATGGCTGAATTCCACCCTGATAATTTCTTCAGACTGCCTGACCACTTTACTCTCATATCTTTCTCCCGGGTTACATTCACAATAGTACATTTATTCAAAGACATAGTGTTCATAGTGGGCAACTTTTCTTATAGTCTTATATTTAATGTATATTACACGTTGACCAGTCATGTTCATATAGTTCAGCTTCCAGCAACACACATTGCTTCCATAAAATTCAAATAGTATATACTAAGTATATGCATTTACTGTTACTAATCAGCTTACCAATCTGGTAAGCTCCTCCCCCCTCATCTTCTGCCTCAGTGCATCGTTAAGTGTTGTTGTGTTGTGTGCCACCCGTTGAATGACACAGAAAGGTTTGTTCAAACTCCTGTTTGGTTCAAAAGCTTGTTTGCTCCGGAGGTGACTTAGTGAGGCCCTTAACGAGGAGCGACAGAGGATTCATTTCAATTAGCGCAGATCAAAAAGGGCGTCTGCACTCGTCTTCATTAATGCTTAAGTGACAATGTAATTTAGGATGTGCCGTGTTGCGTTGGCAAGGGGGTGGCAAAACAGCGTGGTCGCCTGGCAACCCGTGAGTCATCGTAACGTGTTTCTGGACACCATTTGCTGTCAAGGAAAGAGAAAGACAAAAGGAGAGCAAGGCAGGGAGGGAGGGAGGTGAGAGGGGAGAAACGGAGAGAAAAGGAGAGTGGTGAACAGGGAGGGAGGTGAGAGGGGAGAAACGGAGGGAAAAGGAGAGTGGTGAGGAGGGAGGGAGGTGAGAGGGGAGAAACGGAGGGAAAAGGAGAGGGGTGAGGAGGGAGGGAGGTGAGAGGGGAGAAACGGAGGGAAAAGGAGAGGGGTGAGGAGGGAGGGAGGTGAGAGGGGAGAAACGGAGGGAAAAGGAGAGTGGTGAGGAGGGAGGGAGGTGAGAGGGGAGAAACGGAGGGAAAAGGAGAGTGGTGAGGAGGGAGGGAGGGCCAGACAGACAGACGGAGGGAGGGTAGAAGCCTAAAGGAAATGCTTCAGCAGAATGCCCTCATCCCTGCGGCAGCACGGTCGTCTGGGAGTTTCATACTGTAGAAGTTATTCTTAGACCAGAGTGTGTATTGATTTATCATTAGACTGGAGTGCTATCTGTTTCAGGCACCGGGCGGGGCCTCTGCATTGAGCTTTGATGTTCTCTCCCTGGTGGTTTCCCCATTACCATCCCTCATAGAGATGCTACATTGTTTATTGATCAGGCCTCATAAATAGAACAGGAATACAGAAAGGGGGGAGGGTCTGAGAGCAGCCCTAAATAGATTAGCGATCTGGCGAGCTAGCGGGTGGAGAGCACAACCTCCAGAGCATGGAGGGCTGACAGGAAGGCACAGCTGAGAGCATCTTCACTATGTGAAATGACATAGGAGGGAAATGAGACTAACACACAAACATGTCCGATGAACACACACTAACAAACACTAACCCCCTACCTTCACACACACACACACACACACACACACACACACTTTCAGCTGACAGATCGTATATTTTTCCTGGGCAGGGTTGAGATTTTTTTGTGTACTGTATATGCTAATATTGTGTGGTAATCATGTTTGGAAGCTCCGTCAGATAATTGAGTTGTTTAAATTACAAAAGCCCATCTCTCTGAGTGTGACATTATCAAGCGTGCCTGCTGTCTTTCGCTGGTGTGTCGCATGTGTGTATATGTTGGCTTATGTTAGTGTGGTTGAATGTTGATGTGAGTTACTGTGTCTGCTTGTGTGTGGTTGTCTATTGGTGTGAGTTAATGTGTGTGGTTGTCTATTTGTATGCATAAGTGTGTGTGGTTGTGTGTGATTGCCTTGTGGGGTTGTGTTAGCGTGTGCGTTTGTCGTTGTCTGTTGGTGTGTGATAGTGTGAGTTCTCTAGGGGAAGGAAATAAGCTATGAATTGTAATGCTGTTGCAGGGGGAACAGACATCCGTCTTTGTTCTGCTTGCTGATGTCCTGTTATATTTCACAGCCAAGATGAATGCAGTTAATAGACTGTGACACCACCATTAACTACAGCTGTAATGGAAGTGTGATGGAATCCCACAGCCTCCTCTCCTCACAGTACCAACGCACACAGGTAAATGTTTAAACATTATGCACCGTGAGGCTCTCCTCGCTCTACATCTGTCTCGCTTGTTCTCGGTTCCTCTCCTCTCAACCTCTTTTCTCGAGCTCTCCAATGCAAACCTTTCCCCTCCCTCCCTCCCTCCCTCCCCTCCTCCCTCCCTCCCTCCCTCCCTCCCTCCCTCCCTCCCTCCCTCCCTCCCTCCCTCCCTCCCTCCCTCCCTCCCTCCCTCCCTCCCTCCCTCCCTCCCTCCCTCCCTCCCTCCCTCCCTCCCGTGGTCCTTCATCAGTTTCATCTCCGACATCAAAGCAGCAGATAAGTGTCCAATTGTTCGCTTTTCCTCCACCAAAAGTTCTCCACGGGGGGGGAACCACATCTGTTGATGTCAGCTTTCATCCCCAGGATCTCCTGAACACACAAGGAGATGGGAAGATAGGCAGCGTTCGACAGACAGCTGGAGGCCTTTAAATCAGCTGGACCTGTGCTCCAGAGTGAAATTAAACAACATGTCACTGATTGGCTATTTCAATAATAATGACCCATGGTCTATGGTTACTCGCAGGCCAATCATCATTGGACAAGAGAGAGATTGACATTTTGTCCACACATGTTCTAGGACACTCTAGGAGATGTACTTACCGTAATTGTGAGAAATTGCTTCTTTGTGTGTTCTGTGTCATGACTATACCGAAGCACGTCAACTCTCTTAAAAAAAAAAAAGGGATTTGATTTACTTTGATTCAGCCTGTTTCAGAAGGTGTAGCCTGTAGAATAAAAGAACAAAAGGTTGATAATGACAGCAGGATGGAGGCTCTGGAGACTGACCTCCCATGGCTGCAGCACAGCTTGGAACAACCAGGCTGATAGATGAGCTGTGTCTGTTTCCACGTCTGACTGAGCAGCTGAGATGACTAGACCTGAGCTTTATCTGCTCTGATCACTAACACCTGTGTGTGTGTTTCTGTGTAGTGTGTTTCTGTGCGTGGGTGTCTGTGTGTGTGTCTGTGCGTGTCTGTGTGAGCTTGTTTGTGTGTATGAGTGTGGGTGTGAGTTAGCAAGTGTGAGTGTGAGCTTGTTTGTATGTGTGGGTGTGCGTTAGCGTGTGTGTGTGTGTGAGGAGGGTGTGTGTGTGTGTGATCAGACCCACCTGTTTTTGGACCCATCTGGAGCAGTACAAACCCAGCAGCGCATCATTACCTGGTCTGATTGGACCAAAGCTCCACTGACACCAACTGAGAAAAGGTTCTGGACAGGACAGGGTTTTAGACTGAAACCAGTGGGGAGAGAAAAGTGAGAGCGAGAGCGGGAGAGATAGAATGAGAGAGAGACAGGCAGAGGGACCTTAATTCATCTCCTTATTAGGGACTGTCCCCACCCTGACAGGCAGGGAGAGGCCCTGCGTCTGTCCTCCCATTAGAGAGCAGCCTTGAGACATCACTGTCACCCTGCCTAGCCTGAGAAATAACATCCTCACCTGCCTCCTCTCCTCCCTTCCTCGCCTCCTTCCCTCCTCCCATCCTTTGGTTTAACCTTCCGGCTTCCCTACTTTCTTTATAAACACTTTTCTCTCTCTTGTGCACACACACACACACACAAACACACACAGTGTTTTTCGAGCACAGAGTGTATGTCACCCCCGCGTCAGTCGTTATCATAAGCCTTAAAGACATCCCAGCTAGGACTCACTTCCAAACACGCTCTGTAGAAAGTCACTGCAGATAGACACAGAGCTGTCTTAATTAGAGTGTGTGCTTATGCGTGTACCATGTGTGAGAGTGTGTGTGTGTATATAGGAGATGGTTACTCTACACATGAGCCTTCCAGGCTGCCTCCGGCATCTCAAAGTAGCAGGTGGAACTCATGTGTAAGTGCTGTTGCAGAAGGGGCTGTTGGCAGCGTAACACTGGTGTGAAGCTTTGGGCTGGGGCACCTGCAGAGAACAATTTGAGTTGTTCCACAACAAAGGTTCCCTCTTCTTAAAATCTTAGTGTCAGCTGGGGGTCAGATGGCTGAGCGGTTAGGGAGTCGGGCTAGTAATCAGAAGGTTGTTGGTTCGATTCCCGGCCGTGCAAAATGACGTTGTGTCCTTGGGCAAGGCACTTCACCCTACTTGCCTTGGGGGGGAATGTCCCTGTACTTACTGGAAGCACGTCTGCTAAATGACTAAATGTAAATGTCAGCACTTCCTTGTGTGTATGCCAGATTTGAGGCACGGCCGCATGGTGGCTCTCTTATTTTCTGCAGCTGCATAATGATAAAAATCATTATTAGCAGAGACATTTACTAACTACCAGTAACTGCAGTTACTGTAACTAACAGTAACACACTTCTGGAACCACGACTGTTGGAAAATACTTTCAAATACTTTGGGTGCACTTGATTTTCTTAATGATTGCAATAACCACTGTGACAAATCAACTGCACATGAGGTATTTTGACAGACTTTGCTAAATGACCCAAGTGTGGTCCACAGCTACGTGGTCATAAAGCAGGAGCCCTCGGACGCTGAGCCACACTTCGGCAGAGCTGCACAGAGTTCAACAATTTTCAAGACCAGCAACTTTCAACTTTATAAAAATTGATCTGTTTGTCGTGAGAGTAGACCCATTTGGACTCTCTCGGGCGTGAAATCTTTGTGAAATGGGTGTATCAATCAGAGGGAGAGAGAGAGAGAGAAATCGAGACAGAGAGAGAGGCAAAAGAAAGTGAGAGTGAAAGGAGAGAAATAGAGCTCAAAAGAGGGACAGAAGGAAAGAAGGTAAAAAAGAGTGAGATGGAGCAAGAGAGAATACCTCTTTAAATGAGCTATTGTCTCAGCTGTGTCTAATCCCCTGAAGAAGAGCTGTCTCTACACTCTACTGTCATCTCCCTTGCTTTCTTTCGCTCTCTTACGCTTTCGCCATCTTTTCTCTTTCGCTCTTGATCTCTCTCGCTTTTTCTCACTCTCTCTTTAAGCCTTCTACATCCCCTCATCATCCCTTGGCCTCTCTCTCCTTCTCTCTCTCTCCCCTTGCTAAACTTTCCACAGGTTCAGAACCCCTGTCCCAGTTCTCTGGAGGATCTGAACCAAACCCACTGACTGTAACGAGACCATCCTTTAATTAGCCTCGTCTAATTGGCTACCACGGATTCATCTAGATGCTGATTTGCAGGAGGGTGTGCACACGTGCAGAATGTAAACCCAGTTTACACAGATACAGGTTTGTCAGGAGAGCATTTTTAACAATAACGAAGTGTAGTTGTGGCTTCAGTGGTTAAATGGACTAAACAGTTTATCTTCTCAGTCTACCTGGGTGTGTGTGTTTTTTTTTGTTTGTTTTTTTTGGGGGGGGGGGGGGGGGGGGGGGGGGGGGGGGGGGGGGGGGTGGGGGGGGGGTGGGGTTACCTGTGTGCTTGTGTTTACCGAAGGTCTTTGGTATTCTAGAACCATAATTCACTCCTGACCATGTTTGACAAAGTAGCCATAGCAACAGCTAACAGGAGAGCTTCATCTATCTTAATGGAGGAAGGGGAGAGAGAGATGGTGTGTGTGTGTGTGTGCTACCCCCAGTGAACTAAGTGTGCTCAGCTCATGGTCACAATGCTCTCTAATGGGGTTCATCCATTTGGACTGACGCAATGAATGCACAACCATATCATGTCCACAACGCTGGTCTGATCACGGGGAAGGTAATCACCCCCCACCAACATTAGCCTGGGGCAACCACATCAGCCCCTGTAGCGAGTGTATGGTGTTGAATGTAAGTGGACGGGGGATGGGATGAGCCAGTAAATGTAATCCACGAGGGAATATCATTATACTGTGTGTGTGTGTTTGTGACAGCTGTAGTCAGCCGGTCAGTGTGGTCCTGGAGGGACTTGTCATTATGCTGTTCAATGGAGCAGCTATATCTTTGGGCTGCTGCTAGAACCTTGGGTCTCCCTGTGATACCTTGCAGCATGGTTGGCTGGCTGGTTGTAAGGCTTGCTAACTGTTGAGTAGGTGGGTGGCTGCCTGGTGGTATAGTATTGAATTGAACTGTTTGATTTCCCTGCTTGTCTGACTGGCTGACCACTCAATAACAAAGTATTTTTGCCTTCTCCAGCCTTCCATTAAACCCAGGAAATACGTAACTTAATGAGGATTCATTAAGCACATCAAAACTACAGCTACCATCATGTACTGCTGTGCACAAGGAGTTGGCCAATAGCTCTATTAGGACCAACATTACATTAAAAGGCCAAATTGATTTAGATACAGCCAACTCCTCTCAGCTTGAGTAAAGGCAGTGTCCATTAAAACAGGCTATAAATCACACTGGGTCTTTCCTTCTCTTTCTCCGTCCTAGCTCCCCTAGCCCCCCCCCCCCCCCCCCCCCCCCACACACACATCATCACTCCCCACTCCCCCAACTCCCTCATCAGCCTCTGCTAGTGGTCCACAGCCTGTCCAGTCCAATCTGAATAGATAAGGAGGATAGAAACTATATATGGACTAATAATAATAATAATGTATTCCTCCATTTTACTATTCTATTGGATTCTTTTACAAAATCAGTTACTGTGTGTGGAATAGACCTTGCTGCAATCACATGTGAAGTACCTGGTGTTTAAATGAAAGCTTCTCAAAAAATGATTGCGAGAGTCTCCTCGACAAGCAATCAGCTTGTTCAAACGTATACCTTAACACAAAGATGGCTGTCCATTTCTATAAAAAATACAGACATCCCTGTCTGTATTACTTCACATACGAGAACAGATGTAGTCTGTTTATTTGCAGGATATATAGGGAAACAGTCCAGTAGTTGTACAGAGATTTGACAGCCTTGTGAAGTGTTTTCTTCGTGGAAAATATGTCACTATATGAAACCTATCTGATGTGCAGTCTACTGTTATCAATACAGACATGCTGATTATTACATAGCTATTTCTAGTGTAAGTACAGTAGCCTACCACCTTATAGCTGTGAGAGAATTCTGTTAGTATCGGTTGTGACGACCAGAACGTCATAAAGAACGCTTTCTGAGTAGCAGGAAATTATCTTATTCACATGGATCTCTGGAGAGCAGTCGATAATCAGCACTTGAGGTTTATTTCAGTGTGGGAGACGTCTCAGGTACCTTACACAAACAGATGGGTTAATAGGGTGCCTTGCTACACAGGCCTCAACCTATCAGCTTGACCTGCCTTTGGTCATGGTAGACAGGGAAGGACAGTGGTAGAGCAGTTGTTACTAGAACTTTCATAGCTTCATATGGGTTTATTTCTCCTCTCAGATGGAAGATCTTTCATTTTTTTTCGTATTAAAGTCATTAGCATATATTTTACTCTCCTTTGTTTGTTTCTCTTATCTTTCTTTCAATCCCATTCGGAATGAAAAGCCCATGTGGGGGGGGGGGGGCGGGGGGACGGACAAGACTGCCAATGAAATCTGCTGACGTAGATGTTTTTTTTCCTCTAACCTCATCTCAGCTGGAATCTTCATTTCTAAATCCTCCACCCCTCAACCAAGACCTCGCTCTCTCTGGAGGTCAGATCAATAATTGAAAACAGCAGGGTGGTGGGAGGGATGGGGGAGGAGCGATTCATGTCCAAAGCATCTGCTAATCCACCGAGAGGTCAGCCTTCAGAGCGGATTTCTCCAGGCTCCGGACAAACAAGAGGATGTGATGCATCTCCCGCCAGTCCAAACAGGAAGGGACCCCACCATTAAAGGGACTCATTAACATGTCAATCTGCCGGCAAACTGATAACACATGAAAACAGTTTGTGACCAACCAGTCCATCCGTCTGTACCTGTGTACCGTATATCAGCCGTCCTGAGAAGCCAGGAAGGGTGGTTCATCTTGTCTAAACAGGTGTGAGAGGGACACTGACCATCATATCCAGTTGTCCTATGACTGCTTGATGTTACGTATCCCTCCACTGTGACCGGTATGTTTAAAATAGATGTGGTGTTGACAGAGGTGTAAATTAGTTATGGAGCCATTCCCCTTTGTATCATGCCATGGCGTGGGGGGGGGGGGGAGAGACAGAGAGAGACAGAGAGAGATTCTCCTCAGTTTCAGAATGAACAGTGCCCTCCTTTCTCACTCCTCTCCTCGTTCACATTGTCCCACCCTGCTCAGTGACTAATATTAGATATCATTTTTCACTGGCCTTCATTTGCTCTCAATGGAATTATGATATATTTTCAGAGAGTGAAAGAAAGAGAAAGAGAAGAGGGAAACAGAGAGAGAGAGAGTGGGAGAAAGAGAAAGAGAAGAAGGAGACAGAGAGAGAGAGTCGGAGAGAGAGAAAGACGTACAGTTCAAGAGAGAGATAAGAAGGTAAGAAAGAGAAGCCAGAGATATTATTTGATTAGGTTTGATTGATGTGGACCATTCCTGTAAGGCACCTGGGTGTGAGTGGTGAGCAGGACTGAGCAGGGCTGGGCCAGACCAGACAGATGAGCCTCTGCCTCGGTCACAGAGGAGGGACAGGAAGAGCACAATGAGAGGAACATTCTTCAGAAAACAGCATCCTTTCCCAAAGAGCACACTGAACCGCATCCATTTCACTAACAATGGCCTGGCCTTCATTCTCTGCACAAGGTGGTTGGATTGAGCACAGCTCATTTTCATCAGCAGAGAGCCAGAGAGCGAGACAGACAGACAGAGAGAGAGAGGGAGAGGGGTGGACGGACAGAGGAGCGTTTCAAGCGCTCTGAGTGCAGGAGAAGTGACACACCAATTGCTTTGAAAAAGCTGGAACTCCGACTGACTTAACCTCACCTCACCTCCGCCTAACTCCACTGTAACAACAACGAGGGAACACATTAAACAGCAGAACATACATTGGATGGTAGGAGGCAGATGAACCCGCCAGGTATTCCTCTCCTCAGATCAACCTCCAGCAGGACAGCTGTCTGCTTTGATCCCACCGCAGGCCAATCAATCTACCGATTCAATGATTGAACACGGCTAATCCTATTGATTTTCCTCCAGAATTTGAGGGAGGATTACGTGAGATATATGCAGCAGCTTCAATTAGTCATCTTTCCTTGTCTGTGTAGTTTAAAATGGTAGGTTACCAAAGACTGACTGACCAATGACACGGGAGACTGTTCTATATATTTACTCATTTTTCCTAACCAATAATTACCTCACCAAATAAACACTATAAATCATGTTAAACATATGTACAAACACTGCATTTCCATTATCCTTCCTTTTCAGTGTGTGTACTGAAGTGGGTGTGATATCAGCACAGGTCCAGCTGGTATTTAGATGGAGAGTGGCAAAGCTACAGCAGAGCAAGTCCTATATTCTACACTGATCCAGATCTCAACCACCTATCAATACAAACCTTCTGCAGGTTGGAGGCAGGCGGGCCGTCTGGGCTGTGAAGAGGAAGCAGGAAGCTGAGGAGGACCCTCCATGACAGGAAATGAGGTACAGCGGGGAAGCAGAGCGAGAGCCTTTGACAGCTTTAGACCATCCACAAGCAGTAAATCCCCCTCACATCCTCAATGACCAGCAGACAGACGCGGAGAAACACAGGCAGAAAAGGATGACAAGAGAGGACAGAAATAGAGACAGAATGAATGAGAGAGGAATAGAGAAAGAGAGAGAGACACAGAGGATACAATATAGAGAAATTGAACGAGAAAGAGTAGACATGAGATCGAGACAGAGGGAGACAAAAGAGAGAGTGGAAGAGGCAGAGCAAAGGAAAGCATCTCGGGCTATACCAACATCTCAAAAATTGGTGTTGCTTGTTGATGTCATTAAAAAACGGCAGTCAGGCGTCTAACTTCAGTAAATACATGTTGGGTTGCTGGTAGTCGGGTGATGCATGCTGCAATACAGTTGGTTGTGCTGAAGCCTGAGGAAGGAGTTGACAGCTTTGTGAGCTACTGTTCATTGCAGAAGATGTGTGTGTGTGTGTATGTGTGTGTGTGTGTGTGTACACAAGGATCAACAGGCAGGTATGTATCACGGGTTGACTATTCAATAACCAAGACAGGTGCACAAGCCTATACCTAAACCACCAGGGAAATAGCACAGGCTTGGGTTTGATCCCAGACAGATCAATATGCGGTTTGAATTACAGACAGCACTGTGTGTTACGTCACAGATGGTGTCTATGGTTAGTGTAGCATGATCCAAATGTTTTAGTGCTGGTGATTCTGTTTCAAGGTTTATCTCTGCCACATTGATCACACCCTCTACTAGTCTGATGTAATAAGAAACACATTAAACTGTAAAACATGACACTGCAGAGTGCAGATTAGCTGTGTACCATGGCTCATATAATCTTAGAATGGGATTAAATGGAAATGGCTTCCATTCAAAATACAGTTTTGCCCTTTCCGCATTGAAAGGGTGAAAACCATTTGTTGGCTCACCGAGGCTGAGAACCTCCACACGGACCAGGGTGAGACTTTATCGTAATTTTCCATGACACCCGATAAGGAAAAGAAGGTGAGGGGGATTTTTTTTCTCTTTCTCTCTCTCTCCATCTCTCTTTCTGCATTCGTTCATTCGTTGGCTCAATAAAGCTTGTGTTTCAGGGAAACACAGTGGCCGTGTCTCTCAGCCTTGCCTCAGGGAAAGTACCTGGAGTAGAGGCTATCACTGAAAGGTCAGATGCTCTCAGAGCCAAGAAAACTATCCAGGACACACACACACACACAACAAAGAACATCTACCCCCATGCGCATACACATACTGTACCTCACAGCCTCTAAACTGAACACACACTTCATGCCGTTCATTGGTACCCTACTATCTAGTGGGTGAGGTGTGGAGAATGTCAGTCTATCTGATGACCTTTGGAAGGACAGAATTACGATGGAGATCTGACTCCCTGATGATGTCATAACCCCCCCCCCCCCCCACACACACACACGCACCTTCTACTGTCATTACCTGTAACCCTCAATACCCTATGTTCCTCAGTGTACCTCAGACGGCAAATATAGATAAGAACTTCTCCTCTCCTTCCTCTCTCTCCCTCCTTACCCTCCTCACCCCTCCCCGCCCCCCTGAACCCCAGCACCATCTCATCTGTATTCATTTATGCGCTGTGTTTGTAGCTGATGGTGACAGGGTCTTGTTGATACTCTGCCTGGAGACAGCTCAGGTGAGGAGGAGAAACAGGAACCTTGGCAGGAAGAGCACACAGCCAAGAGATACAACTTGGAGATACACTAGAGATGCACTACCCAGGCACCTAGGCATAATATCTACTGTAGATATATTCTACCAAGAATCACACCATGCAGACACACTATCTAGATACACTCTTCCTAGAGATACACTATGTAGAGATGCAATACCACTACCTTGCAGACACAGACTATCTGACAAAGACAGTCCTTGTGGGGGGGAATTAAGTGACCAGTGGTGGAATCAGCTACAGTCAGCAGGTATAAGTAGTGTGAGTGTGTGCGTAACGCATTCCTGTGAGTGTGTGCAGGTGTGACCCCACACTCCTGTGTGTGTGAAAGAATGAAGTCTACCACCATATATCATATCTATAATGGTGTTGGCTGAGTGTCAAACCTTTCACATTCGTGCCTCTGTCTACATTCTCCTTCTGATCTTTTCCTTCCTCTTCCCTCCTTCCCTCCCTCTTCCACTCTCTCCTTTGTCTCCCTCTGTCTCGATCTCATGTCTACTCTGTCTTGTTCAATTTCTCTATCTTGTATCCTCTATGTCTCTCTCTCTCTCTCTCTCTCTCTCTCTCTCTCCTTTCATCATGTAATGACGGTTGGGTGTGATCCCAGTCATCCATGGCATTATTTTAGATTCTGTGTCATCATCGTATTCTGATTTACAGCAGAGCAAGTCTCCAAACCCCGTTATCTGCACAGACCTGCCTTTGATAAATAGAGGGCAGTATTAATAGGGAAGTATCAATGTTTTCAGATCATCAACATTTACTGCTTGACAAAAATAAAGAAAATCTCCTTTGCGTTTTAACTGCAGGGCTCTGCTTGGAGGTCAGGCTGACCGCAGTGTGTGGAGGAGACATAAAAAATATATTATTATGTATATATATAATGTACACATAATAGTAATGTATAATGTTATAGATTTATTTAGCAGACACTTTTATCCAATGCAACACACAAGGGGAGATTAGAACCTGCAACGTCTTAATCTGCAGTCAAATGTTCTACCACTGAGCTGTACCCAGCCCCACTATAACCCCTCTCCTGTGTATAATAGTTGATAAAAACAAAAAGATTTCACAGGTCCTTGGGCAAAGAGGTCCTGATTTTCCAGAGGTATTATGCAATTGTATCAAATTCATATGTCAAAATTCTGAGTAATAGATTGCATTAGGAAATGCTTGTAATTATCATTAAGAAATGATGAAAGTTCCGTCTGCAGGCTTGGTTTAAGCATTGCAGTAATTATTTGTGGCTGGCTCCTGAATAAGCTTTGCCTGAATAATGAAACTGTTTGTATGTTGGTCTTTTCATCTAAAGGAACTTATGCTCGAGTTCTTTCCTCGGGGAAGATGAGCTCTCCCAGATCCAGCCTCTGATTATGAGAGGAGCAGGAACATGGTTTCTAAGGTGTAGATGTGGGTCTTTTGGTCAGGATATGTATTTATAGCTACTGAGGCCGAAATAACAAAAATCGTTCACACAGACCACTGTTATTTGGCCTGACTGTGTGTATTTGTATGTGTGTGTGTGTGTGTGTAGATGGGGGTGGTGGTCCTATAATTGGAGTCTTGGGCTCAGGCCTGGTTAAGAAACCGCACTCAGAAATAAACACAAACATACACACGCACTGCTAGTGAAATGATGATCTAAACAGGAACGCTCATCCGTCTAACCGCACACACTCATTAAAGTCATCCGCCCAAGGCTAATTATAGGATTAGAGGGGGGACAAACATCAGACTGTAGGCTACTACTACTCCACACACACACACACACACACACCACAGATTCACATACAAACAAGTTGCTCTTTCTCCCCTGGACAGTATAATTTCCCCCCCGTGAACAGCTTCTGGCTCTCCTGGTCATCCCTCTTCTTCTCTCACTCTCTTCTTTTCTCTCTATTCTTATGTCGTGTCTCTCCTCCTCTTGTCACTGTCTTTCGTTTTCTCTCCTCGTCTTTCTGTACTTACTGCATGTGATCTGCTGTATAGGACATACAGAAGCTCCTTTCTTCCATTCTGCTCAAACCCAAGCACACACACACACACACGGCCAGCCTTATAAATAAACACAGGTTGGTTGAGGAGACAGTCTGATGGTGGGGGCAGGCTGGGGCAGGAGAGTGCAGAAGTAGCAGCCTCTGAGTGGAACTGATTCTTCTCATGTGATCACTGCTGGTGAGGTCACGCAGGAGACGTTATGGAAATACTACTGTTTTCTATGTACATTATTTGGGATGATGGCTCACTTACCAAAGAGTCTTTTGTCTCAAGTGAGAAATGACCTTCACTTCACTAACCCTTCACTATTTATAAATACAGACCTGATATGAGAGCACAGCTCTTGCTCATGTCAGCCCTTGTTTTGTTCTGTAAAAACAAGCAGCAAACATGTCATATGTCTCCAAACCACAAGCACAAATGATGTAGGCAAATAAACAGCTCAAATCGGCTGATTCAAAAAACGTGACGGCACAAGCTTGTAGCAATGAACAGCTTGGGGATTCACACAGTCTACAAAGGCACACTTGACATTCACACCTTAAATGTAAATTCATACAGTCAGTAAACAGAATGAAGTTGCTGTGTTTTAACAATTCTCCGACAATCGGCCTATGAACTCTTCCGTATAATGACAAAGAGGAGTCATCGAGCACGGGAAGGAACAAAGGAGGAGCAGGAGGAACATTATGCAGGAGTGCGTCTTATTGGGGGAGACAGAGGGCAACATTATTGGAAATATTTCAATGGAACGTGTCTAACACATGTAGACAGTCTGAAATCAGTCCAGCTCCATCTTCTCTCTTTCAATGGGCTGACCATGCCCTGGGCAACCCTTACCATTTTTTCTACCACTCAGAAAATTGCTTACATAGGTAGTTGTTTGCACAGTCTGTGTAAGAGGTAGGCTAGTGGAAATACAATGATTGGAAAAGGCCAAGACAAAGTCCTGCTATCTGATCATAATATAGAAATGTCAGCAGTTTTATTTGTATTTTTTTGAGCTGGGTGACATTTACAACCCAAACTTCATACATTTTAATTCAGTATATCGTTCAATTCAAAGTATGTTTCCGTATTAGGCTACTGGAATGATGTAAACAGTTCTCTCACTCCTTTTATGATGTCATTGACCACCAAAGTTTACGTTCCTACCGCAAATTTGACTTTAAAACGTACAAAACAGCCATTTCACTACACAATAAACTTGAACAAGTGAGAAACATTCCTACTGATAATTGAATCCGCTTTTCCACGGACACACAACAATCGACCACTGCCAAAGTCAGACCTCTTTCCCAGCTCTCTACAGCAGCAAATGGACTCTTTGCCCTCAGCTATGATAGTGTAGATGTGTGCTGAAGATACAGCTGGCTATCTCCCCATCCTCCTAGCCAGGCTATAGATCTAATAGACAGCCTGAGGTGTAGGGGACATTTGTCGGCTGTATTTATGACCTGTGCTGTAGTCAGCTCTCTGTTAGGATGGGTCTGAGTTAGGCTACCATGGCCCTGTTCAGGTCTGGGTCTGGGTTTGGGTCTAGGCCTGAATCTGAGTCTGTCTGGGTCTAGGTCTAAGTTACAATGGCCATCTACAAATATAGTTGAGATTCCTGTTATCAAGAAGTTGGTGAAGAGGGGGATCCCCTATTACCAATATACATTACATTTACATGTATTCATTTGGCTTTTAAAAAAATCCAAATCGACCTACAAACTATCTAAAATACATCCAGTTAAAACCCTTGGAATCCTGTTTAAGAGTAAGATAGGCTATCGTCACTTAAAATCGATGCAGATGTTTATCAGTACACTTGGTAGTATGGTCTTATATTGCCTGTTTCAGAATTCTATGGGGAACTAGCTCTTGGCTAGAAGCCAAATCTGTCAGGTTCGTGACGTAAATTGGAACGAGGAGATGGCAAATAGAGGTCATTCTCAGTGGGGTGTATCTTTGGGTATCCATCGTGGGATGAGCTTTAGAAAATGATAACATGTATGGCGTGTTGCTCATCTCCAAATAGTCAGCTCACATTACCAGTAGCGCACCCTTTAATAGCTTCTGACAGACGGTCTGTCACTGTGCGAGCTGAACGGACAGGATAGCAGCCTACAGAAACGGGCACAAAGACGCCTGTTGATTCGACTTCATGAGCGTTTTACAAGACATCTTTGTGGAGAGGCACTGACCTGTTGAGATGCTGTGATCCTTGCTGACTAACTGACATCAATACACATCCGTCCGTGCTGATTTTACCCCGGGCTATGGCTTGTGTTATAGCGTTCAGTGTGGATGACATGGGACACAAGTGGAGTATTGTCAATGCGGACAACTATCGCTGGCAACAGCCGTTGCATTACGGTAAGTATCACTGTCATGAAGCACCATATCAAAGGCGCTGTGAACCCCGTCGTTGTGGCCTATAGTCATTTGACTGCCAACGTCAATAAGGCTTTTAGTTTAACTAGACATCTCTCCGGAGGTTTGAATGACTAAATTCCCCTGTCTTACACAATGAAGAAAGGTATGACGGCAAGGGGGGCGAGTGCTGTGTCACCTGGTATGTCAGTTAATTATTAGAAAATACCCTCTTGGCAAGCCCGAAATAAAGCATAGGCCTAATTTTTCTCACACACACTAGAGCAGGCGTGTGCCCATTTCAACACACAAAGATTGAAAACGACCAATTAGTTCGCTATTCAATGTTGCCTTTAGTAGTTATCGCGTTGTTCCAGAGATCCGTCTACAGCCATAGTTAGACCAGTCACTAGACCCTTTGTGCCAGGGGTGTTCAATCCTGGTCCTCGAGAGCCCCTGTCCTGCATGTTTTAGATGTTTCCCTGCTCCAGCACACCTGATTCAAAAAAATGGGTTGTTATCAAGCTCTGTGGAAGCCGGATAATGACCATTCATTTGACAGGGGCTCTCGAGGACCAGGAATAAACAGCCCTGCTTGTGCGGACCTGAACCCATGAAGCGCTTTACGCATCAGCGGGATGCGTTGGATAACCGTGGATGCGAAGTAATAATCTGATTGAACTACCAAAAGTTTTACCGTACCGATTTAAGCCCAATCTGGTCCATGGGTCCATCAGCCAATCACATTGAGTTTGGAAATATGTAAAATAAACAATGAGGCCTCGTCACACAACGAGCCACTCAAGAGCATGGAGTCAAAGGTCATGTGCCTGGTTGAATTAAATGGAATAGCGTTGGTTCAGCCTACAGATTTGGTAGTAGACCATGACACAACTTCCATCTGCAACGCATGACCACACACCTGATGCTCATCAGCAGCTAATCACATCAATAACACGCCTATCTGCTAATCACAGTATAGCCTACACCTGAGCCTAGTCAATAAGGGACAATAAATACAACCATGCTCGACCTATCACTTCTGTGTTTCTACTTTTGCACCCCAACGGTTCCCGCTTAATTGTCTTCGTTTGCCAGCGGCTCTTCCTGCCATCGAGGCACCTCCGGGATCTTCCCAGTTCTGGGAAGCCTGGCTGAGCCACCACAATGAGTCTTCTGCAGTCTGTCTTCTAATTCACTTTGTCATTGTTATTTCTTCAAGTGAAACTACTAAATAATTTTCTGGTATTTTCTCTGAACTCGTGAATAGGCTATGTGTAGATTTTATTGTTCCACAGACAACAACAAAAGGCCAGCGGAGTGTTACGCCCCCTTGTTGCACAAGGTGGACGTGCATGAGCAGAGAGCGCTCCCCGAGGAATTGGTCGCTACAGTCATCCGACCATCGCGCTTCAGATGGTCGCTGTCTTCTCTCTGTGTGTCTGACTGGGAAAGACGCTCAGCCAATCTGATTCCAGTGACGCAGTGCGAGGCGGATCTACTGCTTCATCATAATATTTAACACACCCAGCCAAATTCACACATGCTTCAGTTTGCTTTATCTTGCTCTGAGGTGCACTCCGAGCCTTGGCACCTGTCACGATTTATTTGATTTGTAGGCTTTGTATTTTTATATTAGGTTTATTCGCACCCTGGATTGTTGGATGAGATGTAGGCTACTTCTCAATAAATTCTGCGCTACTCAACAAAGGGACTTTCCTACTGTCTGCGATGAGCAGCGGTCAAGGTGCATTTCTTTTGACACGTTACCAGTGGCCAGTTGATCAGCTGCAGCTTCTCACACCTTGGGCTCGAGGTTGGACGCTCGGACCGATGCGCGACAGTAGCAAATCGCATGGACACTTCTTGTCGATCGGTTGTCTCGCGTTTTAGTGCTGCTTTGGTTCCCATAGCAGTCAGAAATATCTTGGATTGAGTGTATATTAAGGTTGGCGTGTAGAGGGAGAGAGAGAGAAAGCGTGTGAGTTGAGAATGCCGCTTGCGCAAGTCGGCAGTTTTGTCTGAACCTAGTCGACCTGTTTTACCTGGGCGGATGCGGAGAATTCTGTTATTCTGAATCTGGAAGAAAACCAGAGATTCTACATATTAAGGAATATAAAGGCTGAACACTGAAACCACTATTCAAGACGGCAAGTGAAGATGGTTACTATGTGTTCAATGTATATTTCATTAAATTGGCTTCCAGTGTGATAAACATTATCAGCGATGTAGTCAGCCTGGTTATATGTGTGTTGATCATTTGCAGTAAATACTCACAGTTGCTCAAACAAGGAACGATGAAGATGATACTATTCCGTAAATTTCGGGTCTTGATCCTCATGGTGTTTCTGATCGCCTGCTCGATGCACATTATGATAGACTTGTTACCCAGGCTGGAGCGGCGCAGCAACACCGGCTGCTCCTGCTCGCACACGCCGAGCGAAGAGCCCGAGAACTGGGCGAAGCACCGCGTCATTTCGGGAGCGGAGTCAGGCTGGCCTAACAAGCACACTCTGAGAATCCTGCAGGACTTCAGCAACGAACCAAACTCTAATATCTCGTCTCACTCGCTGGAAAAGATTACTACGGCCGGGGACAAAACGGAGGCTTTGAAACGACTTGAACATTACGCGCAGAAAGGAGACAAGGAGAGACGGTTCATACAGGACTCGGTGGTTACCAAGCACGTGCCTGTCAGAGGGTCGCGCCTGCTGGCTCTGTTCGACCATCCTCTGTACATGCGAGCTTTACCCACGGTCACAGACGAAGACACATTGTTCAACGTCAACACGGACATCCGATTCGACCCAAAAGCCGTTGAGAATCAGGAATGGTGAATCAATTTTTTCCCCATTATCACGAAAGAAATGTATATATGTCCCAAGTTTTATCTTACTGTTCAAATAAGCAACTTACGGTGAAATGCATACAAACTGAAAACCCTACCATTGTGTGTTTGCATATCAAACTTGGTTGTACAATTACTGTTGTGTGAAAGCCGTTGTCATTGATTGGAATGACTTACCATCCATGCACTCTCTGATTATGATAATGTATCCTGTAATCATGTCACAATATCAAATGTAACCCCCCTCTCACCTCTACTCCTCTTCCTCTCTCCAGGCACGGAGAAGGGACTGTGGAAGAGTACCCCCCGCCTGGAGAGCCAGTGGCTGACTCCTACCCCAACTGGCTCCGTTTTCACATAGGCATTAATAGATACGAGCTGTACTCCAGGCACAACCCTGCCATCGACGCACTTCTCAAGGACCTGGTCTCCCAGAGAATCACCAGTGTTTGTAAGAGAAGGGAGACGGGGAGGGAGACAAGCTGGTGGAAGGGAGGCTAGGAGGAAGAGCAGGGGTGAGACATGGAGGTGAAAGGAGGGCAGGAGGCAGAGAGGAGGCTAGTTGACTGCGAAACGTGCTTCAGACACAGTGTGTGTGTGTCTGCTCGCGTGTGAGTGTTTAATATGTGTGGATGCAATCTGGTGGAGTGTTCACCAACACATTGCCTGTGTAATTACACAGAGCGAGGGGGAGAGCCTGGGACTAGAAAAGTACATCTTGCATGCCTTTTTTTAATTTAGGAGGCTGTCCACAAGCCCGCAGCACACACACTTGAGTTGACTCCATTTACTTAAATGTGTGTATTGAGTGATCCCTTATTCTGGGCACCAAGTAAAATCATTTAGATGTGAAAGACTCAGCTGCTGGGTTTACTATTGCCATTTTTTCAGTAGTGATTTGTATGGTCTTCTCAGAAGGCCTGCATGAATAACAGTTCTAACCAGCAAATCTGTGTTAGTAGGGGAGCCTCCTGGAGACTCACCATAAGTAATGCTAACCCTGAAATGGCCAACGAGAGGGAGAAATACAGAGGGAAAGTGTGAGAGAAAATATGAGAGGGAAGAAAGGCTTGGGGGAAAATAGACATGAGACAGATTAATAGAGTGGGGGGAAAGGGGGATAAAAGAATGGCGAGAGGGAGCAGAGCTAGAGGAAGGAAAGAGTGCACTAGAGAACACAGCATTGTGATTGCACTTGCTGTCCTTCACCCCCTCAACCTCCATACTGATCAAACAAACAGTATGATACACACACACGCACACACACTTGCTAGCACCAAGCCTGAGTTGGAGGGACGAGAATTCTGACAATTGCCCGTAGAGAGTTGGTGACTAAGCTGATTTGTTGACAGTATTTCTTTTGTTATTTTCTGTTTGGACAGCTATGAAGTCTGGAGGCACCCAGCTGAAGCTCATCATGACCTTCCAGAACTACGGCCAGGCTCTGTTCAAACCCATGAAGTAAGAACTTTCTCTGTTAAGTCAAACTTTTACAACCCCACCACTCTACCTTTGCAGTCTGCCACTAGTTAGAAGACAAACAGAAAGAGATCCATGTTCAGCTCTCCAAATTGAGATTAAAATATCATTTACATCATGAGAGACCTGGTTTCACGCTCCTAATCTCTTTTTGATTGGTGGATTTGAATGTCATTCTCATTTCCATGGTGATGGTGATTGCAGGTTGATGGGTTCAGCTGGGGGTGGGTGTGGCTCTGTCAGGGATGGAGGCGGGGTCTGAACTGGGAATGGTGAACAGATATCAGACAGAAAAACTAACCTACAGCAGACTATGGACTCATGTAGTGATGGATAATAAAATTTTACGATTACTGTTGGCTGTTGACACCAAACCTAACCCTGTAATCACTATACCAACCTGTTTGTGTGTCCACTCGCACACATTTATTCATAATCTGCCAATGTGTATTCCGCATTGGAATGTGTTTCCACATAGCACATCAAAGAGAAAGGCTTTAAAACCTTCTTGGGAGAGCTCATCTCCTCTCCCTGTCGGACAGCATGACGGATTGAAAAGATGAAGTGATATACAGTAGGCTTTTATTGCTTGAGGTTGTCTGGGGGTTGTGGCACACATGGATTGATGCAGGGGAGAGCAGGTGTGGTCTAATCTCTAGGAGGCTCAAAGATGACTCAGTCAGTGTGGTCCTGTCTCGGCCTGTTTACTGTACAAATGATTGTCAGCCCACACACTGTTGTTGCCTGTTGCCCAACCCGTGTGTGTGTGTGTGTGTGCGCAGCTCCAGACCTAGCAATGCATAAACACCACCGTCTCTGAAATGATCATTATCTTGACGCTGGTGTGTACGTGCGTGTGTGTGGTTTGAGAGAGACGTGATAGTCATACCCACAGTCAAATTAGCCCCTGAGCCCAGACGCATCATTTGATGATGAGTGGAGGGGGAGGAGGAGGAGGAGGTGATGGATATAATGATGCCTTCCACCGCCATGCTCCCAGTTAATTGTAAGGTTGTCAATCATCGGCGCTCTCAGAAAGTCCCACATGAATCACGTTTTGGTGTGTGAGTGACATATCTGTGCCCATCCCCCCACACTCAGCCTGGCAGGGTGATTGATTGCTGAAGTGGAGGGATGTGTCTTTAGCTGCTCCCGTCAATAGCTGCTACTGTCAATGTATGGCAAATGACATGCCCAGAGAACTGCCTTTTTTTATTGTTTATGTGAACGTTAGAATTGGCGGCACATGAATTTTGATGTTTTATCAAATGGCATCGGTGCTCAGGGCAATCTGTGGAGATGGATGAGGGGAGAGAAGATGGGAGAGACGAGTCTGAACAGAGCCCTCTCACACAGGCTCACGTCTGCCTGTCTTCCTCAGAACAATAGAACAAGGACACGGGGAGGGAGACGGGGACAGAACTGTTCCTCTGTTTGTCAGAGCCGAGAGAGAGAGAGAGAGAGAGACCAACGCCACCTTTCTGTTTCTCTCTTTCCTATTGGACATGGCTCAGTTGTCCTCCTCTTACTCTGTCACACGGGTTTCAGAAGCCGTCATTCAGAGAACCCCCCCCTGTGTCTTTCTCTTGGAGAGCAAAAGAAGAACAAAACCAAGGTCGATAATGTTGGTTCTGAGCATTGACTGCATCAGCTAAGGACACTTCACTTCCTATTGATCCAGCTGAAGTACAGCAGTACGTGTGAAGGAGAGAAGGGATGAGGAGACAACAGGAGAGGGAAGTTGGAGAGGGGAGCGGTGAGAAGCGAAGGTGAATAATTCATCAATAATCAGAATGGTAACTGGATGCCGTATCTCAGTTCTTCCGGCTGTGAGCTGCATGTGGTGTAATTGAAGCTGAGACAAGCTCCCTCATGTCATAATAACTAGACCCCAGGCACTGTGAGTGTACAGGAAAGTAAAAATGTTTAAAACAACACGATTCTTTCAGGCACACCTTGGTGCACATATTTCACACCACTGTCGAAACCTCTCCTTTGAATTCTCTTCTCTCCATTTCTCCTCTTCTAATGCTTTCTACACTTCTCCTTAATTCTCTTTTGTTCCCATACTGTTTTAGACGCCACACAATCTGCAGTACCTGTTTGTGTGTGCATAACTCAGGCTTCCCGCAGCTGTGCGTTTTGATGCTATCTCACTGTTACCAGCCAGGTTACTGTTATCAGTCTGATAACGCACAGCTGTAGCTGGGGAAGATTGGCAGGCTGGAACACAATCTGCATATCAAAGCCAGCGCTGGATTCCTTTGCTGTGTGTGTGTGTGTGTGTGTGTGTGTATCCTCCACAACATTCTTGTAGGCTTATTCTTTGGCGCAATCCGAACTCTAATCTATACAAATGCTGAGCCTCTGATCCACTGTCTGTTAACTTTTTAACAACACACACATGCGCGCGCGCACACACACACACACACCCAAGCAGACCTTGCACTCAGACGTTGCTCTCGCTAGAGATTATATCTGCCAGGCTGTGGTGCTCATCTTCTCTGGACATCAGACATCGATTTATCTGGCCTGTCGCTGCTCCCTGAGGGGAGGGTGTTAGTGGTATCAACAGGTTTCTGTCAGACTTTTCAGAATTTTCAAAAAGGTTTACCAGCTGAACCGGTTTGTTTCATGTTGTAGAGGTGAAGAAGAGATGTAACCGCTCTAACTGTTCTGAAGGTACAAGGGGCCACATTCTGTCGGTTATGTTTACATGTGTTATTTTTACCCACCTCTCTCCCCGGGTTTACTGTATGTGTGTGTGTTGCAGACAGTGTTACAGATAGTGTATGTGTGTTTCTGTATATGTATCAGGCTTCCTATCTTTATAACCATGAGAACCGCCAACAGAGCCCCCCCCCCCCCCCCCCCCCCCCCCCCCCGCGCTGCCCAGCCCCATCACTCTCCCAGTCTGTCAGCTTCACGGCCTGTGATTAGCGCTGAGGGAAGCACCCCAGGGCCACTCATTACCTCATAACAAGACAGAAGGTAAAACATCACCTTGGCCTCTACTCCACTGACTGAACCCCCCCCCCCCCCCCCGTTCGGTTTGGGCGCCGTGGTTGACAGCCGTCCACCTCACCGTTCCGTTTTCGCTTCCCCTCGCTGGCACAGGCGGGCACATGTAATCGGCCGCCATCTCTGCAGAGCTGAGGGAAGTAGAGAGTGGTGGGGAGGGGAGCGCGTGGTTGTGACGTGTGGTCTGCAGAGAGCGGCATGTGGTCTGATGTTGGGCTGGCTCTGGCTGCAGCGTCAGGGGGGTTTTGACCTGCTGTCAGGGCTCTGAAGGCTTAGGCAGCATCTGTTCTGCACGACTCCAAGCTGGAGATAAGTAGTGAGATTTACTCTTGTCTGCATCTCTCTGTCTCTTTTCCACAACCTTAACCGGCTAGGAATGTGGGTTGCTCACCAGATTGCCTAAACAACAACCACCTCCTCCTTCTCCTCCTCAGAGAGAGGCAGATATATAGATGGCTGGAGAGAAATGGAAGTGTTGGAAAGTCAAGTCAGTTGATGGAGCTGCTTACAGATGTGCCGGCTTCTGTGGATCTTCCCCCAACTCTGCAGATGATTCACAAGATGATTCACACATGCTCTGTCAGCTGAAGACCCGCGCTGGAAAGTTAGTTGGTTTATTTGGGGCCGTGGGTTAGCTTAGCATGTGCCCCGTAGCAGTCTGTAGCTCAGTCTAAAGGTTAAGAAGCCCAGCCACCACAGGAGAACCATGATGGAACACTGTGTCACCCAGGCCCCGTTTACAGAAGAGGACTGACCCTGTTTTTCTAGCCTCTCCTAAGCACCAGTGAAATATGAAAGGCTGTAAAGCAGATAGAGGGGGGGTTGTAGAAACGAGGGAGGACACGGCGTAACCATAACAGCTTATTTATTATGAATTGGTTCCACTCGAGGCTGTTGAAGCAGTAGCTGCCATTGAAGGAGGCAGGCAAACATGGCTGGAGTGAGAAATTACATCTGAATAAAGTGGTGGAATACAAGAACTGGGGAACTGGTCTCTTGTGACTTGAATAAGCAGATTTGTGCTGACAAGCACAGCTTGCGTGTGTGGCGCGCGTGTGTGTGTGTGTGTGTGTGTGTGTGTGAGTCAGAACCTATGCTTTTTTCTCTTCTATTATCCTGGTACTGATTATTAATGTGGGATTTGTGAAGCGGAGTGAAAGGATAAAAGAAACGGCATATTGCAACAAGCCTCAATCCAACAAGGATTAGGAAGTGTTGTCATGTGGAAGAAAATTACAGTTACATACAGTACAATACTTTACATCAGCTTTGTGTGTGCGGTGGAGGGAAGGTTAGCTAAATATGTCTTCCACATTTTATGCAACACTTGTGTAATGTAGTGCAAGCCTTTGCTGTGTGCGTAGGGTTGGTTGGGTGTGTGTGTGCATGTGTGTACAGGAATGTGTGCAAGAATCAAGTTCTGCGTTTGTCCATGGCTTAGTCAAATATGAGCTTTGGATTTCAGCTCTTGTCCAAGCCATGGTTGACTGGCCAATGAGGGAGGGGCTAGGCGACAGGATGCATGTATGTGTGTCTATATATAGATAGATGGGTGTGTATGTGTTTGTGTGTGTATAAACTGTGTGTGTGAGATGCAGTGTGTAAGTTATATCAGATTTCTGTCATACCTGTTATGTTGCTCTACTGTGCTTTTGTCATTATGTGCTCACCACTTGGCAGGTTTCATGATTCTAACTTCTCTGCTTTTAATATTTGGTTCTCCAGTAAACGTAATAATCACTACTAAATACTACTTAGTCATATTCCATAGAAAGATTTGCATTCATTAGCTTCCACGCACACACACACACACACACACACACACACACACACACACACACACACACCATATATCTGGTACAATTGTTCTTTTCTCTTCCTGAGGCTTTTGATTTCTTATTCTGGGTAGCAATGCTGTACTTCCTTCTATTCTGTCTTTGTCTTCTTACTTGGTGACTCTAAGGAAAGCAATTTATTCACAGCAAAGGAAAATATGAACACTTCATGCATTCACCAGGGTCCAGGGTGTCTTTCTTCCATTCTCTCTCTTCTCTCTCTCCTTTGTTCTCTCTTAGTTCTCCCATCTGTTCTCTCTCTCACTCACTCTCTCATCTCTCTCTTGTTTTCCCTTCAACAAAGCACTCTCTGACAAGCCTATAAATGTTTAACAAGGTCAGTTTGGGGATTGTAGTTTCCAGGCGTGCATCTCCTCTCTAGTGGAACAGCGCAGTTGGGATGGTACTGTAGTGTAGCTGATTTGGACCACAGCAGTGCAGTGACCCTGTTTGTGGTGCATCATATGGTTATCAGTTTCCCTAGCTAGCCCATTTTGTTGTTCTAGTGATCACATTTCAATGGTAAAAACATGGAACTGGAGTTTGCCTAGACAACTAATGTGACAAGATTATAAATAGAGAGCTGGTAATTCTGAGGTGAGAATGGGTCGGTCACCTTGTCCCCTTGGACCTACATGTCATCAGTATTATATAAGTACCACAGGTGGATCCGAGAGACTCATGGGAGATGTAGTCCTGTCTACCGATACAAATCTCTTGCTTTCCCCATGGAGCTCTCTCCCTTTTCCCCCTCCTATGTTTTGCATTTTCATTTCAGATTTCTCTTGCTCTTTCCCTTCTCTCCCTTTCCCTCCTTCACATCTCCCTTTTCCTTCTCTCTGTTCTTCCTTCCCTCCTTCACATCTCCCTTTTCCTTCTCTCTGTTCTTCCTTCCCTCCTCTTCCAGCTCAGCAGTGAGGGAGGCGGCTGGCCGCTGGGTGGGTTCTGGCGTCCTGGTTTCAGGGGCGGGGCCCTGGGTTGCTCTCCGCTGGGTATTTTTAGAGCAAGACATGGGTTTTCTCTCTGCTTATCAACCACCAAGTTAATCCCCACCCACCAATTTAGCATGCTCTGTCCCTCCCCTCCGCCACAGGCCCTGGCTCTGGCTCCGACTCACACGCTTGCCGTTCCCTCCATTCAGGAGAGAACCATGTGTGGCCGTCCCCTTCATTGGCTCTTTTGACTTTTCTACCTTTGCCCCTCTTCTTCTCTCTTGGAGAAGATCTGTAGAGATATGTCTGTTTCCGGACAAGCAGCTCGCCGGCCGGCCAGCCTTGTCTCGTCTGGTGCTCCGGGCCTCTAGGCTGGGACGCCTCCACGTCCCACACAGCCGGAGCATGAATGAAGCTGCTCTGCTTTTGCAATTAAGCGTGAGAAGAAGAGGGTAAACGACCTCGTTGGACTAGTTGGTTCCCGCCTCTGCCCCCTGCCTCCCCCATCGCTCCCTCTACCCCACACCCCTGCTGTACCATCAGAACACTAATTGTCTAAGCAATAAATTTCACTCCAGACAAGAAAGAATGATTATAGACCCACACCCCCCAGTCTCCTCTAAAATTGTTGCGATCGGCTCCTTACTGAAGAGATGAACCTGTGTTTTATTGATGCGGAAGGGAGAGGAGAGGAAAGGACAAGGTATGAGTGAATACTTTAAATGGGGAATGATCAGTCAATCGAAACGGCATCACGTAAAACAGGTCTTCTTCTTGGGCTGTAGATGGAGCATGACTCACCTCCGTGATTCGACCTGTTAGAAAGGGTGACAGAGAACAGTAAAGATAGAAATGAGGGGGGGGGGGGGGGGGGGACGAGAGACTGAAATGGGAGTGGGAGCTAGGAAGGGGGGAGACAATGAGAGAGGGAACATTAACAGGGGCCACTTGAATGGGGTTTAATGGAGGGTATTATGAACAGACGTATGAGACGTTCTATCTTCGTGGACTCATTCAGCACCACTCAGAACTCCATTGTTGCTTTAGAGAATGACTTTATGATGGGGCCCGGTTAAAAGTGCTCTTCTGTGTGTCCCTAACCCAGGCCTGTGTGACAAGGGCATAGAACTCCCACTGTCCATTGTTGTAGACTAGATGTACTATGACACGAACTACGCTGATCTGAGCATTGGTCTATGGTGTTTTTGGAGATGTTTGGAGTTAGGTCAGATTTGACCTGAAGATTGATTCTGTGGGACTACAGTACAATGCCACACTCTCACATAGACACAAAAGCGCACCTACACATGGCCAGAGGAATGGCCCTGAGTTAATGCCTGCTTTGATCATTTTCATGGCCCTTGTGTGTGTGTGTGTGTGTGTGTGTGTGTGTGTGCTCAAGTGTGTATTTGTAAAAGAGAAGGTACTAATGTATCCAACATGAAAGAAGACAATAAGAGGAATGAGAGGGTCTGTGGTCCGGTTACTTCCAACCCCCTAAAACGTACGCATGCGCGCACACACACACACACTCACTAGCTATGTCCCTAAATGGGCTTGAGTGTGTGTGTGCTGAGTGAACAGGGTCATGTTAGGTAGAACTGACTCGGGGGTAAATGTGAAACCAGATCTGAAGACGCCCCTCTCCTCTCCCTTCACTCCTGTCCTCTCCTTCTTCCTTCACCCCTTCCTGCTCTCCTGGCTCTTTCCCCCCCCTCTCCTTTCCTCTCCTATCTTTATCTCTCCTCTCTCCTTCTTACTCTCCTCTCCCCGAACCTCTCTTTTTTTCCCCCCCTGCTCCTTCCCTCTCCGTTCTATAAGTTCAGACAGAGATCTCTCTGTTTGGTGGGGGTAGCCCTGACTGGAAGCTGTTGTGTGCTCGCTAGCTGTCTGAAGGGCCTCAGGAGCATGGGGTTACATAAGCTGGATGGGATGTCCATAGGAGCTGCTTGAAAACAGCGTCTAACCTTACATGTATAGCTAAAGAAGAAAGGTGGAGTGAAATGGAATAGGAAAGTTGGGTGGCTGTGTGTGAGTGTAACCTCTGTGTGTGGTGGGTGCAGGACAGGTAGCTTTTGAGCTTTATCCACCATGGGAAGGCTGGTCCACTGGGCCACTTACTGCTGGCCTGGTGCCAAGGGCCAAGCAGCTAGTGTACCTCCACCTATGCCTGCTACACATACAGAGCCCAGGTGTGTGTAAGTGTGCTTGTGAGCTTCTAGAACATGTACTGGTGTGTAGTACTTAAGGGTCTAGACTCTGCAGAGGTGTGTGTCTCTAACGGTTAAGGGTCTACAGTAGGGAGTGGTACATGTGTAGTAGTAGTTAAGGGTCTAGAGTAAGGAGTGGTGTGTGTGTGTGTGTCTCTAACGGTTAAGGCTCTACAGTAGGGAGTGGTACATGTGTAGTAGTAGTTAGGGGTCTAGAGTAAGGAGTGGTGTGTGTGTGTGTGTGTAATGGTTAAGGGTCTGGAGAAGGTAGTGTCAGTAATGTCCAGCTGTTTCCTGTGTCTGGTCTGACCTGCTCCCTGGGGGCAAGGCTGGAGACACTCTCCTCAGACTGCAGTTTCCAGCGGAAGCCAACAGTGTGTGTTTGTGTGTGTGTGTGTGTGTGCGCGCATCTGCTCCTCGATGTGAGTGTCTGTCTGCTTCAGTCTGTGTGTGTGTGTTTCACTGTGCTCAGCGTCCTAGGAGCTCTGCCAGCAGTTCACTCCCTCTCTTCCTTCATTCTTTCAGCTCAATCACTTCTCCATGTTCACAGATGGCCCTATGAGCCCCTGGAGAACCCTATGTGTGTGTGTGTGTGTGTGTGTGTGTGTGTGTTGGTTTGCATCTATTGTCTAACAGCCTTGTCAGACCACAACTGACCAGCATCCATGACTTGAACGATCTGATCTGTGTTCCATTCTCCTCAACGTTCCAAAGCTCTCGTTCAACCAGCAGCGTTCTATTCCAGGATGTTTTCCTCTGTAGACGGCCTGTGGAGCGCCAGAGGGGTATTTAGGGTGTGTAAAACGATCAGGTTTTAAGATGTTTGGACACAGTTCTGCTCAGTCTAGACCGGAGCTCCATGTGCAAGGGCTCTGCTGTTTTTGAGGGAGGCTTGGTGTGCTTATAAAAGACCTTGTGTTTTTAACAGTTTTCATGCTCTGTTTATCTCACACTTTCTCACGCATGTACACACACACACTCACAGTAGCACAGCAGTGCTCTTCTTGTCCCTGGGGACGTGTGTGTGTGTGTGTGTTAGAGAGAGAGAGAGAGAATATTTAAGAGAGAGAGAGGTACATTAATCTCGCTCCTGGTCTCAATAAGTGAGTCTGGACCAATCAAAGGTCTGATCTGGACAGTGTGACTGCTCCCAGTATAAGGAATCACGAACAACTGCCTTGTGTGTAGATGGAGGGGGAGGAGAGAGGTTAGCACCCTTGCTAATCCATTACTATGGTTATGAAAAGCCATCTATTCCCCAAGCGTCATTAAAGATAATTGGTCGGCTTGTTGAGGGCGAGAGGTATAAATAAGACGTCCATGTTCTGTTCATTAATTCTCTAGATCTACTCCTCTCTGTACCGCGTACTACCCATTATTTCTTCACCCGCTCCTTGTTTTTTGCTCTCTCCCTCCCCGCCCCTCTCCCCCCCTTCCCTCCCTCCTTCTCCCCTGTTACCATAGACACCATGAGGGACAGTTCAGAGCTTCAGTTAGCTCCTCTACCACCGCCGTCCCCTGTGTGAGTGTTAACAAGGCGAACATGCCAGTCCTGCTCTGCCTCATGCTGCTCTGCTGTGTTCCTCAGTCTCTCCGTGTGCTGTGGTGCGGCCGGGCGAGGGCTGTGGAGACACCGGCTACTCTGGAGGGAAAGGAGAGAAGAAGGAGGGAGGGGAAGTTGTGCTATGTGGTTGGGGTGCGAAGGAGGGTACAGACAGGATAATTAACCGTAATTGCTGTACAGAGAGAAGGGAGATGGGAAAAGAGAGAGAGAGAGGGGGGGGGGGGGTGTGAGGGAGAAAGATTGAGCAAAAGAGACAGGTAATTGGTTAGGTTTTGACTTGAGGCCATTTGTGTGTGTTGACTGCAGGTATGTTTGTTCTCAGCTAGTCCCAGCCTGCCCTGAGGTTCCTCTGCATCAGGGCACAACACGTTTGTAACAAGGTGCAGACCTGAGTCCTTTCCATTGTTCAGTAACTTAAAAGCATTGAAGTTAATGGCTTTAGTTAATTCCAGTTCATTACAGTTTCAGCCCATTAACTAACACATTAACAACAAAAAAAGATCACTCCAAATATCACGCAAATAAGAAGCAAGCATTGTTCTCGGTATTTGAGTCGACTGTTCAGAATGTAGATGCCTATAAATCTATACCGTCTAAAAGGGAGATTTACATCAATCTTTTCTCAACATATTTTACACTCAGGCAGGCAGACAATTTTACAGGCTTCTATCAGGCTGGGAGGGGGCAGGGCTGGAAAGGGATGAGATAAAGGTTTGGAGAGGAGGAGAGAGCCACGGTTGTGATGTGATTACAAGGATGGCTGTGAACCCTGCTACTAGCCTGGGGCTCTAGGGAGAGAAAGGGGGAGAGAGGGAGGCGTTAAATCTGGTTCTAAATCATTTCTTTTATTGTATGCACTGCCATGACATGCTAGCTGTGTATGTTTTTTTTAATGATCCAATTAACTCAGGTCAGAGAGAGAGAGAGAGAAATGGAGGGCGAGAGAGGTATTAAGGCCATTTCATGTGTTGTCTGTTAAAGAGACGTCAAGACAGAATGTGGATAACACTATACTATAGATGCATTTAAGATCCATAAAAAATGACATCATGAAGCTGAATAATCAGTGTTCTATAATATATAATGCAATTAAGTGTTGTAGAATGACAAGTGGTCCAGTGATCTAGAATCAATCTTCCATCAACCACACACTGAATGAGCTCTTTAGACCAGTTATTTCAGAAACAAAGACTGTATAGATCTTCCAGGCTGTGGAAAATGGACAATAGAACCCTAGACCCTGGCCAGTCAGGTAACGAGGTGCAGTGGAGACGGTAGAGTCTAGATACCCTGGGGATGGCAGGTGGAACAGCGTAACCCTGGGGTTGTGAAGGTCAATCCATTCTCATTAGTTTGACAAATGCACCATGGTTCAGATGACTAAACTCCTCGTGCAGGTCACACCCACACACGCACACACACTGATTGATGAAGGGTCAATTCCAATTATAGGGAGCTGATTGTAACGATGTCACTAGACTAACTCGACAGTCAGCCATCTCACACACACACACCCCCAGGAGACATGCGACCTATAAGTCAGGGTAGTCTTTCTACAGTCAATCAAAATACAATGACAATGATACAAGTATGTTCCTTCAGAGACATCCTGTTGGCAAGCAGCAGTGTGTGTGTGTGTGTGTGTGTGTGTTTGTGTGTGTTTGCTGAAAAGACACTGTCAGCATTGCTTATAGCATGAGTGTGAAGGAGAGGACACCATAACACATCCCTTTCAGTTATGTAGAAATGTGCTACTTATTATCATTGTCGTTTTACAATGTAATTAGATGGATATTATGCATCATACAGTCAATCTTTACATTGAATAACATTCGAGAAGATTCAGCTCTGATTCACATTAGGAAGGCTGTAGGGTACTGTGTGTGTGTGTGTCAAAAATGAATGCAGAGGATTAGTGTTTATGACACACATATTTCTACAGGAACCCCCCCCATACACAGAACACACACAAACACACACACAAGCCCGCCTTGTCTTTAGAGATGGAGATTAAAACATTGCTAATCTGCTGCTCCACTCATCCACAGATTGATCCAGTATAGCTGGGCTCAAGCATATTCTGTTTTTGTTTTTTCCTACTATAGAAATCAATTTAAATCCTTACACTCACATTAACTGTCAACCCAGGGAGGATTCCTGGATAATGGTGGGGAAAACTGCTTTTATGTGTGATAAGGAACCTGAGACACTCCACAGTCTGACTGTCAGTTCAGGGATGGCATTAGCCTATTGAAATACTTAATTGCATTCTCAGGCTCAATTTTTAATCAGAGACATATTTTAATTAACTGAAAGCCCTTCAGAATGTTCCTGGTGGCTTTGAAGCTGAGAGTGGTAAGTGAAATGGGAAACGATTAGTAATAATTTCTTCCCAACCTTCTGCCTGTCGCCAGACGCAGGGCATCGATACACAGGGCATGTGTATCGTTGTCCTGTGGCGAGGTGGGAAATGTACCCAGAATCAAGAGAGACTTCAAGGGATACAACCAGAGTATTAGTGCCACAGTTCAGACTTTGTCTAGAGTCAAGAGAAAGAAGGAAATGGAGGGAGAGAAAGGGAGAGGCAGAGAGAGACAGGAGAGGTGGTATGCAGAGGCCGTGTGTTGAAGGGAGAGAGCGATGGAGTGATCAGGTCTTGTACCTGAGGGGAGAGGAGGGGACGGAAGATGCGATCGTAGACACTGTGACGCGAGGCTGGAAGCGCGGCTGGAAGCGAGGCAGTATATCAGGCCAGGATTATGTTCAGATGATGGATCCATCTTTATGGCCTGTTTATCTGTCTGCTATACTTAGGATGCTGTAACAAGAGCAGATATGCCAGGGGGGAGGGCATTGTGGAGCGTTCAAGAAGGCTAGGATATTACTGTATGCCTGTCATCTTATCAGCAGGGAGTGTTTGTGCATTCTGTGCGGTTGTGTGTAATGCGTGTGTGTGTGTGTGTGTGTGTGTCTAGTGATCCATCCTAGATAGTGTTGCAGGTGCTGATTCTGTCAGTCCCCTGTCTCACTCTGTCATCTTGAAAGCCTCCCTCTCTCTCTCTCTGAACAGCAACACACAGCTCCTCAATGCCTCTCGCCCAGTCAGAGAGAGAGGGAACATATTTCGTAGTGTCTTGCCACACTGAGCCTCTAATGTTTCTGTTTTGCTCTGTGATTTTCATTTGGGGGTATTTATAGTTCAAACATGGCCTCTTTGATGTGGCAGCAGAATGAGAGTTTATTCTTCAGAGTTAGCAGTTTATTCAAAGGGGGAAATGTTTCAAGCCATTAGACAGGGCCTGTAGGGGCCAACAAAATTATGTTTATTGTTAATCTAATGAGCTCAAAATTAACAATGGCATGGCTTCATTGTGGAAACGGCATGGGTGTCTTCCAGGGGATTTGCACCTAAAGATTTTGGTTGAAGGCAAAAAGAATGGAGAGAGAGAGTTGGGTGAGAGAGGGGCGACAAACAGAGGAGCGAGAGAGAGGGAGGACGAGAGCAAGAGAGACGGATGCAGGGAGAGAGGGGAAGGGAAATAAATGTAAATAGAGGGAGAGAGAGGGACATCTACCCTCTGACTATTCTCTCTTATCCCGTGTCATCTTCAGTGTCAGTGTCACGGGGTCAGGGCCATTGCTGGGTCCAGCAAAGCAGATGCCTAACCAGTCTCGCTCTCTCGCTCGCGCCTTATGTATACACTGTCTGGGTATCTTATTCTCTCTTTTGAGCTTTGAGGTCAACCGGTTGAAGCTGATCACTCTGACTCAAAAACACACACACACCTGGCCCCGTCTTCTGATGGAAGTGTGTGTCCCTCTGCGGAATGTTTACTGCCCGAGAGCCCAGCCACACGTTCCCTCACATAAACGGGAGCGAGCCGCCTCAAGGCTGCACTCCTCCTCCTCCTTTCTTCTCTCCTCTCCTCTGCCCTCCCGCCTCTGCTTCTTATCCCCTCACGCCCAGCCTCCTTCCCCTCCCCCCCCCTCTTCATCTCTGCCGCTGCTTGGAGATCACACGGCTCCACAGCTCCTCCTACAGGACAGACGGACAGACAGACAGACACGGACGGACACACAGACACGGAGAGTGCCAAAGTGGCCGGCTCCTCGTCCTCCTCCGTGTCCGCCAGACGGATGACGTGTGACAGGTGTGAGGACGGGGCTCCCTCGGGGCAGGAACAGTCAGCCACGACCCTGTCCTTCTGCTCCTTTAGATCCTTTCCACCACAGGCTGTGTGCTTCATGCCGATTCCCAGGATGATGGCTGGTAGCCTGGCCCAAGGGCTGGTAGATAGGGTTAGGGTTATGTACTGCACGTTTTCTACTGACAGTTTGCCTTGGCCGTTCCTCATCTCCCCCTCTCTCCATCCCTCACTCCCTTACTCTATCCTTCCCTGCTGTCTCTTCTCTGTGTGATGCAGGCAGGGTCACTGTACTGTTGTTGCTGTATCTATCCCTCTAGCACTCCTATTCTAACACCCCCATGCCACTGCTATAAGGCTGCCTTCCCATTGGCTAGCTGGGATCGGGACCCTCAAAGCCTGTAGGCCATGCCAGGAAGCTGTCTGTTAACTATGTGTTTACCCTCCAGCCTCAGGTGGACACTGAGCATGCACTGGGCTGGAGGCAACCTGTATTGTATGATGTCATCAACAGTACTGCTGTCTGATGTCATCAACAGAGGACTGCCGTGTCAGAGGAAGCTGTTGTGTATCGATGACAGCTAAGAAGAGTTCTAGGATGTGTGCATTTCACAAAATATAATGCTGACAAGGATGTGTCTCTTTCAATGGGAGCAGGATAGATACTAGTATTTGTGCTTTGTACTTATGAGATGTCGAGTTATTTACAGCGACAAACCTAAATGACGACCACATAGATGATCGATATCATGAAAATCATCTTTTGCTCTCAGAACTGTAACTATGATGTACTACGATCTGTTTCGTTCAGGTCTCGCCAAATCTTTGTCCTTGGTCACATTGAGGACACAGAAACCCTCAGGGGGGGTTACCTGGATGGAGAGGGGGAGAGGGACGGGGGGATTGGGGGAGAGAGAGACAGAGGGCAGCACAAGGTTGGGTACCTGCAGCCTGTCTGTCTATAGCTGCAGCTTAGAGAAGAAGAGATTGCTGCAGAGGTTCAGAGTGGTAATATCCCTCCTCCTCTGACGGATGCCTCCTTTTGCTTTGCTCTTTCTCTCTAACTCTCTATTCATCCCAACGTGCTCCAGATAGCTTTATTGGCGTTTCAGTTAGATGTATATCACAGTAATTACCCTGCCTTCATGCCTATGGACCACTCATTGACAAAAGCGTGTCAGTATCATCACAGGCCTAGGGAGATGCACAGGGTGACCTGACACACTCACACACACACACACACACACACTCATACACCACTGGAGGAGACTCACGAAAAGGACTGCTTGAAGTCTGTAAAACCCGGTGTGCATTCTAGTCTTCTGTAGCACATATCAGGTTCTTGGTAACGCCTGGCCTCACGGGGAGGGCAATGTGATAGGAATGTGTGAGCTGTGTTTGTGTACTAGGAATGTGTGAGGTATGCTGGAGGATATTTTGGATGATAGATGGCCCCTAAATCATGGAACTGAAATGTTTGCCTAAAACTGAATCATTCTTGTTTTTTTTCCCCCCTCCTGTGCGGTATACCGTAGTTTTGGTTTCTAGTGTTGTAAGGCATGGAATAGCTTAGCATAACATGGACTAGCATAACAAAGCATGGAATCGCATAGTCAAGGATTATTTGAGACAGTTACCTGTGCTCTAGGGATTTGGAGTGAGTATTTTACTGGCTGATGATATGCTATCATCAGATATGATATAGAGTGCAGGCTGTCTGAGGGGTCCCTCTGTAGACACCAGGAGGACCACCAACCCTCCCTGGAGCAGAGGAGCTCAGGGCTTTGGAGCACAGAGGGAGAGATGGATGAGGAGAGAAACAAGAGTTTTAGGGAGAGCCGAGAGGGAGACAAAGGGAGAGATGAGTAGCGAGACAGAATAGGGCATAGTGCTGAGATGCACTTTTGAGAGCGGAGAGGTAGAGATGGAGAGGAGGGAAGGGAGGAATGTGGAGTGGGGTGTTCCTGGGCTTCATGCTGGGTTGTTTAATGATCGGTGCATGTGTCAGCTTTCCAGCTGCTGAGAGAGAGGGGGGAGGGAGGTAGGGAGGGAGGGAGATGGGGGTAAGGAGAGAGGAAAGGACAGAAAGGTCTGCATTACCTTGTCATGATAAGAATCTGTTTCCATCATCCTCCTTTCCCTCCTCTTCTGCCCCCCCCCCCCCACACCCCTTGTCTCTAAGCTTGGTCGAGCAGCTTTTCCCCACAGTAAGAGCTTTACAGCCTAGATGTGTGTGGGAAGCGTTTTAAGGGAGGATCATAAAAGTCCAGAAATAGTCAGAGGTACAGGAGTGGACACTGCTTATTTAACCTTCACACCCTCCCTCCCAAACAACAAAAACAATAACATGCCCTTTTCCTCTGCAGACTACCACAGGTTTTCAAAGAACTAAGGTTCATTATTTATCATTACTTTTGAGCAATGTGTCGTTTCTTTCCCACCCATAGGTAAGACGAGCAGGACCCTGAACCTGAGCCTAAGGCCAGGGATTATCCAGAGTCTGACTCTCCGGAACGTTCTAATAGATGTTGACCTATGAACTCTGACCCCGTTTCTCTGCAGGCAGACTCGGGAGCAGGAGACCCCACCAGACTTCTTCTACTTCTCCGACTTTGAGAGACACAATGCAGAAATCGCTGCCTTTCATCTGGACAGGTAAACACACCCAGGCAGCTTTGTGTACATGTGCTTTGTCAGAAGGGAACCTTTTAGTGTTGTCGGCCATATTAAATAGAAACCAGCAGGAGGCTAGATAAAGGCTGCTGAAAGAATCGGAGGTAACAATAACTGTGGTTTGAGGCAGCTTGGCTACCAGGGCCGCTGACTTCACTACGTGCACACACACACACACATCCAAAACACACATCAGCTTGCAACAATGACTGCAGCCTGAGCCCAGCGACTCCACGGCCTTTACAAGGCAGGTGTTGTTTGACAACCCTCCTGGTGAGACGTGAATGACTGCAGAGAGAGAGCTCCTGGGACGGCAGACTACTGCTCCCTGACTAAAAAGGGATGGGTGTTGATGGGAGAGTGATTGGCTTGCATTCACCGAAAAAAAACATACTGATGATGAATGATTGGACAGGAATGATGCTTCGCTTCAAATCTCTGTCTCTCTAGCTCTCTTTCTGTCTTTCTCTCTTGCTCTCTTTATCTTTGTGTCTCTCTCACACACACGCATATTGTACAAATGCGCACACACACACACAGCAAATAGACTGAGTGTAGAGCTAAGCCAGGGACAATGACAGCATTGGGCATCAGCAGCAGACTGTCCTAACGAGTCTGTTACGCATCTGGTCTGGCTGCACACGCGCGTGTGTGTGTGTTCACACACTTACACAGGGAGGCGTGTGTGGGTTAGGGCAGAGGAGGAAACCAAAAGCATGAAAAGCGCTGCTCCCTGGCTATATATACCCCCACAGGGCCCGCGCCAAAAACACCACTTTGAGTTCTCTCATTCTGTCTGTTCCAAATTAGACCCTGGATGCTGAGCTACGAACGCTGAGACTGCATGGCTTCCCTTGGGGCCACACAAACACACACACACACACACAGATACTGTGCACACTCACACATGCCAACATACTGACTCACGCAAGTAAAGGCGCACACAGTCACATGACCCTACAAACACACAACAAATATTCCTGTGACACGTCTGCAGTGTGTGTGTGTGTGTGTGCTACAGCCAGTCAGACATCTTTACTGAGCATCATTAATTATGGGACGGGATTAAAAGAGCGGTAGAACTCTCCTAAATGTGATCTCTGCCTGCTTTGGTGTTGCGTAGAACAGAGGGGAAAGGCAGGAGGAGGGCGGGTAGGACTAGTGAGTGGCGAGGGGGGGAAACTGAAGCCAGCACTTTTCCCTTCAGTGTGGCGCATGCACGCCCCACAATGCCTTGCTGTAGACTGACAATGAGAGGAGAGGGCAACACAGCAAGGTCTCTCTCTCCTTCTCAAAATCCTCCTTTCCTTCCTCTTCATCCTCCTGTCCTTCCTCTTCTGCCTTTCCCACTTACTTACTTTCTCGATCGCTCTCTCTCTCCCTTTGCTTCTTTCTGTCTCGATCTCTCTTGCTCAAATCATTTTCTGTCCCCCTCTCTCACCTCCTTCCCCTTGTCCTAGTCTTCCTGCCCCCCCCCCGTGTGAGGCCATTTAGATGTGTTCAGGTGCTAAATGTTTAAAGCGTCCGTGCAGTGTGGCGTGTGCTGGGCTGTGACAGAGGGATCATGCATGCATATAATGAGGGTACTGCACGCACACCAGGATATGACATCAGCTCTGAGTTAGGAGAGGACGATCACCTACGATGACCGCACTTTGGGAGCTTGCACGCACACACACACACTATTCATGTTTCCAATCAGTGTAAACAAGGCATTTTTTAATGGAATGCTGTACATTGAATATCAACAGAGGACATGCATCAAGCCGGTTCAGTCGTCGAAGCTGAATTAGTTTGTAATTATTTGGGTTGTGCAGATCTGTATGGTTAAGGAGAAGGCCGTATATTTACTGGGCCACAGCTCCCTCTGCTGGTGGCCACTAGCTATTACAGGCCTCTGTGGTGTCCCAACTTATCTGATTGAAGGGTAAAGGAGCAAACATTTAGATTTATTTTATGAATAAAGCTATGTATACATGTCTATTTCTCGCTCTGTTAGGATCCTGGACTTCCGGCGTGTTCCACCTGTGGCCGGCCGGCTGGTCAACATGACCAAGGAGATCAGAGATGTGACCAGGGACAAGAAGCTGTGGAGGACCTTCTTCATTTCCCCTGGTACAGACACGCTCGCACACACACACACACTTGCACACACAGCACATATACACATACATACAGTACACACTTACATAAACATCATACCATGCAGTTTCATTGTCTAAATCAGTGGTTCTCAATCCTGGTCATCGGGACCCCCTGCCCTGCATGTTTTAGACGTTTCCCTGCTCCAACACACCTGATTCAAATTAATGGGTCGTTATTTGAATCAGGTGTGTTGGAGCAGGGAAATATCGAAAACATGCAGGGCAGGGGGTCCCGATGACCAGGATTGAGAACCACTGGTCTAAATCATGTGGATGTTGATATTACGAACCATCAATCTTTCCCTTAATTATCATGTTCTCTGTCCCTCTCAGCCAACAACATTTGCTTCTATGGCGAGTGTTCCTACTACTGCTCCACTGAGCATGCTCTGTGCGGTAAGCCAGACCAGATCGAGGGCTCGCTGGCCGCCTTCCTGCCTGACCTGGCGCTCTCCAAGCGCAAGACTTGGAGGAACCCCTGGAGACGCTCCTACCACAAACGCAAGAAGGCCGAGTAAGACATGAACTAACACGCCCCACACGGACACTGCTCACTATAATGAGCCCCTGAAGAAGTGGGTGACTCAAAACGATGTAGACTAGTGTCATGTCCATTCATGATGACAGACAAATAAAACTGAGTAGAAGTGTGATGGCGCATATGATGCACTATAGTCAATATGGGAAATGTCCTGGCTTTTGCATTTACACTGTAAATGGGAAAATACCAGAGCACATGACATGTCTGTGAAAAAGCACCTTCAGCCTGTCTAGACTAAGTACTAGAATTAAATGTTGTTAAACTGTGTGTGTGTGTAGGTGGGAGGTAGACCCAGACTACTGTGAGGAGGTGAAGCAGACCCCTCCATACAACAGAGGAACGCGTCTATTGGACATTATGGACATGACCATATTTGACTTCCTAATGGGTGAGACACACGCCCATGTGCGCGCACACACACACGCGCGCGCAACTCTGGTGACTGAAGTCTGTCTCTCCCCACAGGGAATATGGACCGCCATCATTACGAGACGTTTGATAAATTTGGAAATGAGACCTTTATTATCCACCTGGACAACGGCAGAGGGTGACTCCATTACACAACCTGAAGATGGAATAGAACAGTCCCATCTCTAGGACTCTTAAAACCACTGTGTCAAAGTACTACAGAACGATTATGATCAACACCGCTTTTCACAGATCATTCACGTAGATCCTTTTTTAACACTAGGGAAGAGACACACATGGGAAACAAGCTCATTCTGGCCAGTTTCCCCTGGTTTAGAAGGAAGAGGGTGTTAGAGTGGTGTTTGATGTGTGTCTTCTCCTCTCCAGGTTTGGGAAGCACTCCCATGACGAAGTCTCCATCCTGGTGCCTCTGAGTCAGTGCTGCAGGTAGGTTCCTCTCTAGGCCTCACAGACCACCATCTATGAGCGTTAGTGGACCACATGTTTGTTTGGTAAATGTATACGCTATGGAAGTGTCGGTGTGCATCGTACCGCTCCAATGTCTGTCTTGACTCCTTGTGCTCCCCCCCCCCCCCCCCCCGCCTGCTTTCCTTCCGTCTCCTCCCTTTCTCGACTTCAATTGGACTTCAACCCCTCCCTCCCTTCCTCCCCTCCCCTTTCCTCTCCTCTTCAGGGTACGCAAGTCCACCCTCCGGCGCGTGCAGCTGCTGGTGAAGGAGGAGTACCGTCTCAGCTCCCTGATGTCCGAGTCGCTCCTCCGGGACCGCCTGGAGCCCATCCTCATTCAGCCCCACCTGCTGGCCCTGGACCGCCGCCTGGGGAGGGTCCTGGACATCCTGCAGAGCTGCATCTCCAAGGAGGGCTATGCCAGCGTGGTGGAGGACGACCTGGGAGAGAGGGCTGGGGGCAGGGAGCAGGGCCACACCATGCCCAGGGGGAGGTAGCTGCCTGGGGGAGAGGACTGGAGATGACTGGGGTTGTTTGAACTGATCTAGTCCAGACTAGGTCAGATGAATTTAGAAGGGGCTGGACAGGAGATTGCTTTTGTGGACCAACCAACCCTGGGCCAGATTAGCCTGGTCTGGACTGGATCAGGCTGGTACTCACGCCTTGCCTAGCCTGGTCTGGACTGTACAGGACTTGCGTAGACTTCACTGAACTGTCTGGAATTATCTGAGTTGTGTCGAGACTGGTGTGCCTCAGCCCTAGCTACACCGGACAGAACTGGTCAGGACCAGACTAGACCAAAGTCACCATATTCCCCTTAAATAACCTGTACTCTGTACTACCCCCTAGTGGACAGTAGTCTATCCTACACCCCACCCACTTGAAGCCACCCGCCCAGTCCACTCAAAAGTCCAAGACTGGGAAAGTGTTGCGAGAGCCACGCATCCAGTCCAGGAGAAGTGTTTTTTGAATTCAGTGAATTCTGAGACTTGATTGTTTCACCCCACAAGCCCCACTACGATAGTCTCCTGGGATACAGAGTTGGACTGGTTCATTCAACATCACGGAAAATAATTTTTCTTGCATCCGATGTTCTACTGCTTCTGTTGCTTTTTCTGTTGTCGTTGCTGTTGTTATTGTTGTTGGACGGTTTTGTTAACCAAGATGGAGACGTGACTGGAGTGCCGGTTTACTCCTGACACTGGCTACTTCGATCCCATCAGAGATTGGATATCCCAAGATATTTATTGAATGTCATATTTATTATTTGAGGTAAATGACACGTCCACCGATGCTCCTAAAGGCGGTCATCGCGACAACATTGACCAACACAATTCCAAAAAACCTGACAGGTGTGGACGTGGTTCTGTATGTGGACCATAGAGGGCAGCACCAGCACATGTACTGTAGGGAAAGTCGAGGGCCTTTCAGAAGAACTTGGCCTTGCTCTCCATAACCCCAGTTTCTCCAGTGTTCTCGGGAGGCTTCATAGGACAGCCTACATTGTTGATGCGACATTCCAGTTTCTGAACTATTTGGAGCTCTTTGGAACACGGCTGGGATAGCCTGAGTTGTCACCGCGTGTCCAGGACATTTATCAAAAATAGAATAGCTTACTATCTTGCCTTGTCAACAACACATATCCACCCTTAAGTAGATTTAATTGAAAGGAAAATGTGAGTCAACTTTGTAATCCTATGTTTACAAAATGTATTTTTTTTTCTTTCTTTTATTTCTGGTCTTCTAATTGTTTGATATTTCAATTTATTTGATAAGGTTACATTGATGGTACTTTGCAGTATCAAATTGACAGCAGGAGTTTTTTTTGTATTGTTATTTCTTACGGTGTTATGTCTGTTGTCCAGGTGTTGTTGTTGATAATGCTTGATGTATATTTCTCTACCTTCAAACAGATGAAATACATTACCCTGAAGTCAGCCTTTCAGATGTGGCTGGAGGTTAATGTAGATCGTAGGAACATCTAGTGCCTGTGCAATGATAGACATACTTGAATGTTTGGAGTTTATGACTGAGGGCGTCATTAATGAAAATGGTATTCCCAAATCGGAAGGGAAATACTCTGAATTGGAGTGCGGGGTGGTGGAGTGAGGTCTGTGTACACATCCCACGGTGTTCTCGATTTAAGTTCCCTTAGTTCTGTGTCAATACATTGGTATGGAGACCGGCTGCATAAAAGACTGCAATCTGCAGTAAAAACATATTTTATACGCAGTTCATTGTGTCTGTGGAGTTTATTTGCATCATGTTTAAAGTGCAATAAAGAAAAATGTGCAGAAAAGTTCACTGTTCATCTCCAATGTAATTGAAAGCACAAGGTATACAAAGTAGCTTCATGACTTAACACCAGCAGCATCATTAAATGGTGCTGATGAGAAGCTTGATGGCGTACAGTCCCAATAACAAACGTCCCTCAGCTCCAGCATGTAAACATGTTTACAGTATACAGTCTACTTTGTTTGGATAACCTTTCCCTACCCCTCACAGCCCCCGGAAAGCGTCTCGGTTAAGAACTGCAGCCGTGGCCCTTCTACATGGTGAACGGAGGAAGCCCAGAGAGACAAACATCAGAGGGACAGGGACCGCGAGACTAACGACCGCTAATGATCTGCCCGCAGACTGGAATGGCAAAGGAAAAGTCGTCATGGGAATGAGTCGGAGACGCAAGGGTGCTACTTATCAGATCAGGCCATGTAGGCTGGGGCCAAGTTCCCCCCCGTCTGACATGATGGGATGGAATCCCCGGAGTGTGTCAGTATGGAATGCTTGTCATATTATGGGTTGAATTAAAAAATTTAGGCTATTTTTTTTCTTCAACTATAATTCTGTGCTTTGGAAGCTAGATAAATTCGTACCCCCCAAAAGAGGTAAAAACAACAGGTTCGGGGGGTCGATACATTTATATATCGTTCTTAGCTGTAATCGTCAATATTACTTTACACCCTGGAAAAGAAGTTGACCCCCTCGATTATCATTGTATAATTTGCACCCTGGTTAGCATGTGTGTTTTGGGGGAAATTACCAAAGGGGTTAGTATGTGTGTTTTGGATGAAATGACATATCCCGATAAATTTGATCTCATGCAAAAATATAGAAACAATTACCACATCTAGCTCTAACATTGGGTCAATGGGGAACCAAGTCCTCTAAATGTATGCTAATTGTTTCTATCCTGGTGATTGTTGGTCATGTGATCTGATTGCTAATCAATACAAAGGATTGCCAGGTGTGTTTTGCTAATGAGTGGGTGAATATGAGCAAGTATGACTGTCCACATCCATTATTTGGGGTGGAAGGGTTAACTCAGTGGTTAAAGTGGCTGACTGCAAATCAAGAGGTTGGAGGTTTATATCCCCCAAGGTACTTTTGGATGAAAGCTGTAATTTGATGAAAGCTGGGATTTGAACCCAAGACCTTTACGCTTACCCTCAGTTTACATATGCTTAACCACTGAGCTACCAGGGCTTCACTAAATTAAATTCACCGGGGGAAGATCTAAATAAAAACAATTCTCATTAATGAAAATTGGGCTACAATTGACCTGCTTGTTGACAGTTTTTTCAATTGCTCTGTTAATATACAAGAAGTAAACACAACTGCGCTTATAAATGGTTGTGATCGCATCGGTAGAGGCGCACAAAGGGCCGTTACAGCGGTCTATCTTGCGCATCAGAGGCCACACACGCAGGCCTCACGCCGCGGGCTGTTTCTCCGGTCTCCCTCTGCTCACGGGAGAGCCCCAAATGTCCCGTTTAGAGCACTTCGAAGTAGGCTACACATCCCCCCTTTCAGTCACGGAAACGCAATTTATGGCCATTATGCAGCATTATAGATTGCATCTACAAAACTCCTCCAGAGTAAAACGCCTGTAACGCATGGTGCCCAAAAGCTGTGGGCGGAATTAGCAGACAGACACACACATCCCAAAGAGAAAAGGAGAGACATGTAAGGAGTTTGTTTGTTAGTATTGGATAGACTATAAAAAGAAACAAAACAAAGTCAACATTCCGACTGCGACCGAGACCACCCAAAATCAGCCGGGGAGAAAAGGAATTGTCCGGTGTCCAGTTGATGACGCCCCGGGTTCATGCGTTCAGCAGGCGGTAGCCTATTCGCTGGCCAAGCAATTAGCTGCCTTATCGACGCAGGGATATGCGGACCACCTCTCTGTACGGATAGAAAGAGGGAGGGGGGCTCCTGGGGACCCACAACAAGCAAGAACGAAGCTGGAATCATATACTTCATTGAGTTCCAACCTGACATATGTTGGTATACATTTTCAACTTCACAGAGGTGTTCTTGGATTGTTTCCTCGCTGCAGGTATATGAAGTAACAGAAGTTTTCATTTATTTGAATTAGATGAAGCAGTCTAATGCTAGTCAGCCTGGGAGCGAAGATATGTTTGATAACTCGCAGTATCCATATAACTGCTTCAACTATGATGGAGACGGCTACCCATCCAGCAGCACGGATGAAGACAAGAAAATCGGCCGACCGGCTTACAGGTATGGTGCTTGTGTTTAAAAATATTCAAACTTTATTATTTTTATGTATATATTTAGCCTATTATTCAAGTTCATGTCCCATTCTTATTTTTATTATTAGCCTAATTTCACAAATAATAACATATCAATGCCATACAAACATTTGGACTTAGATAATATATATCTTAATTTATTAGATCAGAGTTAACAATTTAGTGCAACACCTAATTCTACTGAATTAGAATATTTATTTTACAAAACTTTATTCTGTATCATAATTTGATTTCACATGCCTTTTAAACAATGTTTACATTTCTTTAGGGCAAGGCTATTCCCATTGTACTGTAAATAGTTCTTCACTCTAGAATGAATGGGAAAATAATACCCATCGAATGTAAACTCATGAATTATAAAAATTTATTGTTTGAGGGACAATAATAATATTCTCATAGACAGCCAGAAAATGGACCCTGTCTAGTCATTACTCATAATTTATTGCTCTGCTGTCCTAGTGCCCTTAAAACACTTAATCTCTCTTACTCTCTCCCAGTAACATAAAGTAATGATTAAAATCTCATAAAGGCGATAGAAGAATTAAAAAAAATTCAGCATTGAATGTGTCTGTGTTCCAGCTACATAGCCCTCATTGCCATGGCAATCCAGCAGAGCCCGGACCAGCGAGTCACTCTGTCTGGGATCTACGAGTTTATCATGAGACGCTTCCCCTTCTACCGGTCCAACCAGCGGGCCTGGCAGAACTCCATACGGCACAACCTCTCTCTCAACAGCTGCTTCATCAAGGTACAGCCCTGTGCACACAGCTCACTAACACTGGTTCAATTATTTTAACATCCTCGGAGGGTCCATAAATGCAAGTGGAGGTGTTTGAAAATGAAAAATGTGTTCTCATATCTGTTCTTATATTTAAGATGTTCTGTCTCATAGCAACAGTGAATAAAGATGTATTTAAGCCTGTGAAGGATGTTAAATAATTACCGAATGTCAGACTGTGATCATTCTTGCTCCTGCATGTTAGTCTTACGTGTAATATTACCACACTGTTAACAATGCTTGCATGAAGACAATATAGGGGGTGGAAATTATAGGAGATGATCAGTACAGTGTGTCCAGGACAGTGTTCAGTACTCATTATTGTGTGTGCATCCCCAGGTTCCAAGAACAGAGGGGAACGAGAAGGGGAAAGGGAACTACTGGAGTTTCGCGGCGGGCTGTGAGTCCATGCTGGACCTGTTTGAGAACGGAAACTTCCGCCGCCGGCGCCGTCGACGCAACATGAAGATGGGCTTCCGGGATTCGGGCGAGCCGTTTCTCCGCGTTGACAACAACAACAACAGCGACCGTATCAGCAACAATCAGCATGGACCCTCAGGCCGGCGTTCTGATGCAGACTCCTCCCCTTGCCCTTTGACTCCCAGCCACAGACCCACTCAGCCACAGATCCAGCTCAACCCAAACCAGGCCCACCAGAATAACAAACCAGAATCTGAGATCAAGTTTAGCATCGACTACATCCTGTCCACTCCGGCCCCTCCTCTTCCTGGGTTCAGACCCCCTCCTCTCGCCCCCATACATGCTCTGGAGCCCCAGCACCTCAACCTGCATTTCTGGACCCTCTGAGGATGTTCTAGAATGAAAGGAAAGAAATTTCTAGAACAAACCCTATTGCTCTATGTGTCTAAAATGGGAAAATGAAGGACATCCAAAGACACAGTTAATAGTACAAGAGTTGTATTGACTACAAAGAGATGGACTGTGAAGAGGTACAGTACAGTGTTCTTTTCTGTATCTTTGCTGTGCATGCAGTGGGCCAGTCCATCATGCATTCATGTACAGTCACTCACACAACTAACTTGAAATATGTGTCCATTCCAAAACTTGTGATAATCCACTGTGTCCTGTGCTAGATTAGCTTTACAGTATTGGAAAGAAAAAGTGTTTTATAAATACTAGGATCTACACTAAGGAGCTTGGAGGCCATTTATTGTCAATCAGACCACTTTTTCTCCAATAATGCTAATCTTTTCTATTGACCTTTTCAAACCAGTTAGAAGGCCACAGTCCACCCAACCCAGACAGCCCTATTCTGATACCATTCATAAAGGTAAGAGTTTAACACTCACAAACTAGGGACCTGTTAACATTTATTTCCCTCACAAGGGATATCAATCATCGGCTGTTTCTCTGCTGTTTGAAGTAGACATATTTCAATTTAACCTTTATATTATGCCGTGACTACATCAGGACGCCTCTCAACACGCTGTAACATGAGTGGCATTTAATATAGCATTACACTTGCAAGGTGAGGCCAAGATGTGACCCTATTCAAATACACAGGGACCTGCCGCCAGAACAGCACTACCCCCTCAACGTCATTATAATTAAACACACCTTATGCCTCCTTGTAAATGTGCTGATCGATCGGCAGTGTTAATGTTGCTACTTGAACTGCCCCCCAGCCTCCGTCTGGCTCAGCGCTGCGTTTATGGATCAGCAGGTTTCCATTAACGGAGCCGGTGACGGAGCCTGGAATTCCGCCGTTCCAAGTCGCTCTGCCCGGCCGTGGATATATTTGGGTAAATTAACTTAGCATAAAATGCTGGGAGGCTGCAGGGGTCTCTTTAAGACACTGGAAGAAAAGGCAAAAGGCAAGCATGCAGGTTTAAAAGTCAATGCACATACAGTATTATTATGGTGTTGTCAGTGAATGCTGTCATTATGTAGCTGCTGGCTAAAGTAACTTGTACCTGTGAATGGCCTCTATTAAAGTACTCATCCAAATCCCAAACCTTGGTTTCACAGTAATTTTCATTCAGTTTGAGGCAAAAATATATATTTTCAAACCATTGCAGAAATCGTTTATGATACTAGCCAATAAGGAAGAATAAAAGACCTGCTTAGTAGTGATACTTGATAACTGTACTGTCTGAATTATGTTAAAAAAAAAATGTTAAACGGGGCTGTTGGTACTAGGTTGTATGAGTGGCTCTGTGCAGATTGAACTGGGTACAGGGAGGAAATTGGGAAAGCAATGATGTGCAACGTTAATATAACAACTAAATCATAAACACAAACAGGTCATTTAATTCAAAGCATTTTTGCTTTGTAATTGGATTTCATGCAGGTGTGTGACTATGGCTATGGAACTCATTATGAGAATTTGAATAGTTGTTTTTGTTTAATATAGTGGCGGTCTATGTTTAGTAATGAGGTAGGCTGTGTACAGTAATGTCCTACTACCTGACTAACAACCATCGTTTCCTTGAGCTGTGGGCAGTACATGAGTATGAGGACAGAGATACTCTACTCTGCCATAAATCAACGGCCTACACCCAAATGCAGATTACAGGGTAATGATATTGGGATTAGCTCCATATGAATGGAAAGTGTTAAAATACCCTGAGGTGAAAAGGCCTCATACATACACACATCCAGCACCCTCTGACATTTAGAACCTTGTCTATCAGTCAGACACTGGGGGGGGGGTGGTGAACTCAACCAGGCTATCAATGGAATATGCCACCATTTTAAATGGGGTTTTAAATGTGCTTTGAATGAGAACATCAAAACAACACGTCAATCAATGTCACTGTGGCTCTGTTTACACTGAAGGCCTACAGAGCCTGTGGTCCCTGAGAACTCCATTCCAAGTGACTGTGGAAGTTTATAATAATGTTAAATGGCTGGAAGGGTGTAAAAGAAAAAATGGAATATTAGAAATGTAATAGAAGTCAGGGGCTTGTATACAAAATGACAGCTTGGTTGGAAATGTTCTGGTATTCTGTGCTCTATTTTAGGGGTTAGAGCATTCTAGAAGATTCTAAACGGTTGGCTGGGTGCTCCTGACCAGAACAGTGTGTGCTGTTTGATGGCTTCATCAGAGAAGTGGTTGTTGTTGCTGTTTTCCAGCATCATGTAAACTAACATCAATCCCTTTATCAATCAGGAGCATCTAGAAGGTAAACACTAGGCTGCTTCAAAAAGCAGCACACGCACATACACACACACACACACACACACACATGCACACACCCAAAAGAAAAATACACCAACACGTGTGAGTAAATGCATATTAAACAAGGTTTAAATGAAGAAATCCTGTTCTTGGTAACAGGGGAGCCAGATGAAGACAGCCATCTTGTTGAGGTTTTGGTTCAGCTCTGTGTTGCACAGCAGAGACATTGCACTCGGTTGGTCTACACATGCAATGCAACTACAATGCACCACAGCTCTGTCCAACAGACACACACAAACATATAGATCGTTATATAGTACACACATATCAAATCCACTGACTTCTGTGGTCTTGTGTGGTGGAGACCGGTGACTGAACATAGTGCTTGCTACACCTTGTGATTCTCAGTAAGACCAGGCCATTTCTGTGTTTTAGCCACTAGAGGGCTATCCCAGCTTGGCCTGTGAGGAGAGCTGGCACTGAAGCCAGGGGAGGGAGAGGGACTGAGGAGGAACATGTCATAATCTCTTGTGTTCATGGACAGCTCTGATGGCTGACGCCTCTGCTCTGTAGAAGCCATTCCTGCGAGGGAGACATGATGAAAGATGAGCATCCTAGTCACCACAGAATAGAGTGTATTATCAGAAAGTGTTGTGTCAGTGCATGCAGTCTAAGTCCTGACACACACATCCTGCTTCTGATATCACAAAGCCTAGGGATGAACTCCAACTAGTTAGTTGATTCATCGTTTTATATTGTTTAATTACCCCCCGATTTAAAACACATCTGTTGCCTTTATATATTAATTGTGAGGCCTAGAATGTGTCTGTTTTAGGACACAAACACCCTAACCCGTAGCAGGCTATTTGATAGGATATAGTATGTCTATGTTAGGACAAACTGTACACTTCATTGCTTTCATCTTAGTTTCAATTTGTTGATGATATGATCAATACACTGCACTGGATAGGAAATTGCTGTCTGTATAACATGGCAGTAAAACACGTTAGATATTCTAGTCATGATGAGATGACACACAAGCCAGGATTCAAAGAACACATCAACATTACCTCATGAGATCCAAAGTGGCATCAGCTATTAGTTAGGATTGTAGAACAGGATGGAGCAGAGTAAACCAAGCCTAAAACCAACACAAAGTAACTGTGTGAACGAGTCTTTGTACTAGCCCACACGAGAGACAGAAAGAGAGGGAGAGAAAGAGTGGCTGACAGAGAAAGAGAGCGCATGGTGGGAAAGTATGACACACCCCCTCTTATTTGACCGGGAAAACCCACCATAGAGAGAGGACAGACTGAGAGAAGCCATGTTTTAGAATGAGGTGATTCCCATCAACCAATGGGAGAGCCCTGGCCCCCTCCTCATCCCCCCTCAGTGAAGAGGCAGAGAAGGCCTTGGGTTTAGGAGGGTGGGAGGGGTTTCTAGGCAAGGTAAATAGGATCTATAAAACAACCTAAGCTGCATTACTCTGGACTGGAATACTGGAAAACATTCACTACTTAGCTATATAGACTGCAATACTGGATTACAATGCATTTAGTGTAATCTGTGTTAGAAGTGTAGTACAGAAATGCAAGAGCCAGAATACATTACACACTGCTAGTGTTTTATTGGAGTTCAACACATGCATGAGTCTGAGAGAAAGAGAGAGAGTAGACAGCAAGAAAAAGATGGCACACACTCATGAATGTACCTTTTAGTATTTCCAAACAAATACATCGGTTTTTCAAGAAGTGGGCATAGGGATGACAACATTATATATATAAATGAAAATGCTCTTCATTTTTGACAGTGTATGCTGTTGAAAGCATCCTAAAGCAGTCCTTTTCTTTAACTGTCGATACAAAGTGCTGTCGGCATTTATTCAACCAATAGCCTTGCCAGGGATACAGCCTTACCTTATGGGTAAAGTACAAACACACACACGGAACGCTGTAAAAACACAGAATAGAACCCAAGAAACCCTTTCCACGGTGACAATATACATGTTGTTCAACAAACAAAAGGACACACAAAAACAAACAAACAAGACTCCCTCTCAAAGGTAAAGTAATTTGCTAATGAGTCAACGTTTGCTAGAACAAGATGTTCGTTGTTCACCGGATTCAAAACTCATCCTGGCGAATCGTCCCGAAGGATTTCCAAACACTGACGCAGAAGACTGGATGCTAGGAACCCTTTGAAAACTTTGAACTCCATAAACAGTAGCAATATTAAAACATCTTTCGACACAATCGTCATGAAAATAATAATTCATTTATCCCCCCCCATAACGTAATTAGTTAATCATTCAGTTTTTTTTTTTTTTACAATAAAACGATCATTCAAATACTGCTAGATCAAGAAAATAATGCTTCATAAATTATTCCTACACTTTTGTCAATATTTACCCACGTTTTCTCATTTATTACAGCTAGCATATTTCTAGTGTCCCAACACGTTCCCCTCATTGAGAACAAGCATACAAGGTGGGCTGATGGTGGAGGGTGTACTAGTAGTGAGCTCATTGTGACTGCATAACTCGGTACAACAGTAGACGGTATCCCACAGTCAAACGTACGGAGTACTATCTTACTGGAGGGAGAGAGTGAACATTCAGTTCAGAGTCCTTCCATGCCCATTTGAAAATCGTGGATATACTAGTGTTATTATAAGAGGTGAAACAAGTCAAGCATGGGCTTTCTGCATACATTGACAAGAGAATTGCGCTGTAATGCCGTGTGAATGGTTTCTAAAAGAGATATCAGGCACGTAACTGTGAATCAAGAGATAGATTTCGTTTGTAAGCCCTACAAAGCCTTCAACAACAACCAATCAACAGACACGCGAAACTTTGGTCCGTTAAACGCAGCTGGCGCGCGAGTTACAGCACGGCCGTCAGACTGAGCTCTGTGTGAAGGCCTGTGTCATCGGCCTGGCGTCATCAGGCCCGTGTCATCGGCCTGTGTCATCAGGTCCGTGTCATCAGGTCCGTGTCGTGAGGCCCACCTGCTGGCTTGATGTACCCTCATCTCTATCCATGTTCATGTCCTCCCTTGTCTCATCAACAGGACTAGTGTTTCAGCATGTGGATCAACACCAACGTGTTTAGACTCAAAATGACTTGTTAGTTAGCCTGCAAGCACTTCAGTCAGAGCCATGCATCGTCTAGTCATGTTAATGATTTTCATTCAGCCTCAATCTAGAAACAGTGCAATGGAAAGCAAAAACAAAAAAATATTTTCTATAGCGATAACTGAATTTACTTGTCATCGATTCCTTTTCTAGACGGTTAGAAACTTAAAGTTCAGCAGCTGATTGACTTCTCAAATGTTCTCTTCACACTGAACTCAAACTCCCTTTAGCTTAACCTATCAGTCCCTTTAAAAGCTCGATTCAACACACGCACAAACACAACCTTGCTGATTCTTGGTTCTACAGCGGACCCAGACCCAAAGCACCACAACAGCATTAAACCCCAACAGGCCCAGGGGGATCTGAACCTGGACCAGAGACTGCGTAATGGACTTGGTTGGGGAGGGCAAGAATTACATACCTAAATAAAAAAAAACACAATAAAACAGTCCAGCATATTCCCTATTCATCATATCTCATGAATGTATATTTATGACGTTACTCCCCCTACACTGGTGTCTTTACAGGTTCAATGCTTAGAACCAGTCCCTTTACCTCTTTGTAGTTCCCTTTGACAAATGGAAGTTGCGTTTGATTAAATGGTGGGGGTTTGTCCGTGCATGCAACAAGGTGTTTTGAGGAATCGGCTCCAGAAATGGCTCCGTGTCACCAAGGCAGAACAGGGTGTCTCATCTTAAGGAGAGACCAGCCAGTCCATCAGACAGACAGACAGACAGGGTAGGGTTGATGGTCTTGCAGGGTTCAGTGCGTTACAGCCATGCCAGACTGGTAGGTGTCATCCTCGGATAGTGTCTCAAAATGGACCAGTCGGTGGGAGTCGTTTGTAGTGTAATTCAACAGAAACACAAGTTTGTATGGGCTGACACATGTTCCCACACACACACACAGAATCATCAGATGGATGTTCAGCTGGTGGCGAGATGATGAGATGCAGAGGAGCAGATAGACAGATGGTGTGTGTGTGTTTGTGCACAGACACCCAGCACTCTGGGGCCAGAGCTGCTGGGCCGGTGGGGGTGAGAGACTCAGGGCTGGAGGAGAGGAGAGGACGGGTCTACATGGCGAACAGGGAGTCCTCCGGCCTGCTGGCCTTCTTCCTGCTGCCTCCTGGCGTGCCCTGCCCTGCAGCTGCAGCTGGGTCTCCACCAGGGGGCAGCGGCAGGCTGGGCACCATGTCTGCAGCCTTGGCCCTCTCCTCCAGGAACTTGTCGAACTCTGCAGGACGTAAGCGAACGGAAAACAGATGATTAGGGAAAGGTAAGGTGCAGGGGGAGAGGAATTGGTCCGGGAGAGAAAGAGCGGGAGAGGGGAAAAGTGTCTTACCTTCACTAGTCACGCCCTCCTCCCCTTCGTCCCCTTGCTGTTGAGTAAAGGAAACAGGTTATATTCTTGTTTGGAATTTGAGAAAAGCCGGCCCACCACAACACACCGTTAGGAGCTGCACAGGAAGCTACGGTGGATCCTGACACGTGATTGGTTAGGAGGGGAACGGAAGGAGAAAAGTGTTACGGTCAGCTCAAAAAGAGAGACGGGAGAAAGAGAGAGAGAGGCGAGAAAAAGCGAAAGAGATGAGAAGGAGAAAGGAAGAGGGAGAAAGAAAATAAGGAGGAAGGAAAAGGCAGAGGTATAATCATGTCTCACCACATCAGTACCGAGCCACTCCTCTATGTCATCCATGACAGAGGACTGACCAACCAGAACCTAGGGCCAAACAGACATGTCCCCCCAAAACAAAAACAAAGAAAACATAAGAAACAAAAAAAGGAAAAATCAACTTAGGCACACGTCTAATGAAATAAATAAATTTTCTCAAACTGAAGAAAAAATGAAATAACTTATGATGATATTAACACATTTGGTTTGCAATGAAGAGTTAAATTCAGAGTACACCTCAACTCTCAATGTTTGATGGAGCACTGTCAAAGGGACACACACACACACACACACACACACACACACACACACACGTCATGCTTATTCCAGGCATTGCCCGAAAAGGTGTGCGGAGAGTTGAGAAACTCCTAGGTTGTTTAGAACAATATGATGGGGTGTGGTGGATAGAGTGGCTGAGTTCTAAGTAACTGGGAAGGTTCTCAAGAAGAAATACACCAGAAACAACACAAAGCACACACACACACACACACACACACAGGTGCACACAAACACACACACACTCACAAATCTGAAACAAAACACAGATTGTTTGTTATCAGTTGCAGATAGGACCTGTATGCATTTGCTAGCCTGTTTGCAGGCGTAGCAAGAGTAATGCCAGATAATATCTAGGTCCAGCCCAGGAAATATCTAGGTCCAGCCCAGGTAATATCTAGGTCCAGCCCAGGTAATATCTAGGTCCAGCCCAGGAAATATCTAGGTCAAGCCCAGGTAATATCTAGGTCCAGCCCAGGTAATATCTAGGTCCAGCCCAGGTAATATCTAGGTCCAGCCCAGGTCCTCCCAAACACTTGACACAAGATGAGCTAGGATGATGCACTGCTGTCTCCAGGTAACACGCAGGTCCAAGATAACACTACAACACAGCAAGCCTCCAGGTAACACCCCAGTCCAGCCCTGGCTCACTTACCCCTCCTGCAGTGGGCTGTCGTACCTCCAGAGTGGGGGGCAGCCCTGCTCCTGGGAGACTGTCCTCCACGGGAGCCCTGAGCGAGATGGGGGTAAAAAGAGAGGATGAGAAGGGGGGGGGGGGGGGGGGGGGGCATATATTATACTGTATAGGTTCAAGGGAATCAGCCAGTAATGATGCTAGAGCACAGTGACTAACTGAGCAGTAGGAAGCCCTGTCCAGCCGTCTGAGGGAGTGAGCAGACACACAGACAGACTGACAGGAAGTGAGAGGTAGGGGGCGCGTCCTTACGTCCTGCGTGGCTCGGTCGCGGCGCCGGTCCGGGTCTGGGCGAACATGTCAAAATCGTCCTGGGCCGGAGGCTGGCAGCTGGGCAGGGAGCTCAGAGTGCCGCTCACACTGTCAGCACCCACGTCTGGTGCACACACAAACACAGAGAGACACACACACAGAGAGACACACACAAACACACAGAGAGACACAGACTCATTATTGTCTATATACAAGGGATGGAAATCTGTCACCACCAGCTACAGAAAACAGAGAGCCATTAACGGTGGCTGTGCTGTAATCAGAGTAGCAGGGCTGGCCCAGGCCAAGGCTGCAGCAGTACACACCGAGACCAGCCAGTCTGGATGCCAGCGAGGCGGGGGACGAGGGCCTGGCAGCGGGGGCGCTGAGGGAGGGGGGCAGGCTGGAGGACGGGGGAGCGTTCACCATGTTGCTGACCACAGCGGGAGAACCAGGGCCCAGGTCGATCAGGTTGTCCTCCGTGGCCTCGCTGAGCACCTGGGGGGAGGAGAGGAGAGAGGGGGGTGAAGGGAGGGAGAGAGACAAGGACAGAGAGAGAGAGAGAGAAGTGACTCTCTCCAAGTGTATGCTCCTCAGACTACAACTTAGCTACGCTCGGTCAAATGGGACCGGTGCAAGGTCAACAAGCAGGGATCAGTTCCAAACGGAACATGGCTCATTTGGTTTGGGACTGGGGAGACCCCCGGGGGCCGGCCGCTGTAAATCATGAACAAACATCAGCAGCACAAGACAAGAAGGTATGGGCTGGGCTGGGGTGTGTTGGTCTGTAAGGGTAGGAAACATCCCTCAGCTAACAGCAGAAGCATGACAGCGTCCAGACAGAGCAGAGACAGGCCAGCAGGACATGTGCTGTCCTTAAGGGGGCGGACAGCAGCCTGGTGGACACAGAAAAACCAGGAAGCTGGGCGGTCTGAACTATCAAGGTTGTCTGACAGCAACACAGCCATTTACCACAACAACAAAAGTCCTGGGAGGCTTCCCCTTAAGGAACAAGGAGGAGGAGGAGGGGGGGGGGGGGACCAGCACATCTATTAGGACTGTCACTGCACTAGCCAGAACGATGATGCCTGGTATGCTGGTGTTGCGTTGCTGTCTGGCAACCGACTGCTCAATATGCTAGCAGTTACTACACTATATAGTTCAATTGCGTTAAAACGATGCTTGTGTCATTAATACACGGCTCAAATTCAATGACACATTTTCAATTAATTATTTGACTTATCCGTGGTAAATACATGTTATATGGGGTCCTTTAAAATCGTGCAGGGTAGGATGGATCGTGCAGTGACAAGTACATATCCACTGTACTGATCTCAGATCAGTCTAGGGAAGAGTGGTTGGCTGCCTGGTTATATGGAGCCAGGGGTGGAGAGTTGGTCTGAAGGCTTGGAGCTTGTAGCACTAGAGCAGTTCCCAGAAGCTCACCCAGCTAAAACAAGGAGAGGATGTTTGGTGCATTGAGAGGGGGGGGGGGTTAATACTTGCCTGCCTCAGCTAGCCATAAAGACACAGAAACAGAAAGAAAAGGGAGACAGGATGAGTAGTCGGCACATGCCTGTGTGCAGAGACACTGCACCGTGTCACAGCCATGCAGACAGACACACAGGCAGACAGACACACAGGCAGACAGACACACACTATCAATGTCTGACGTCTCTCCAGAAAGACAGCGGTTTCAGACAGGACTGATGATAGAGAATGAGAGAACAATGTGTGTGTGTGTTTCAGGTTACGTGAAGGAACAGAGGAGCGTGTAAGACAGGGTTACGTATTAGTAAATGTATTTGTAAACATGGAACTAAATGAAGCGTCAGAATGAGACTTTCCAGGAGGAGACCGAGTGTGTGTGTTTGTGTGTGAGAGAGAGAGACAGAGACTCACCCCGTTGTTGATACCCTGAGAGGAAGATCTTCCAGACCTGAACCTCTCGTACCTGCAAGACGGTAACAGAAAACAGAACAGTGGAAGGAGTGCAGGTGGATGAATGTTTAAGTGTGCGTGTGTGTTTGTGGTGAGTATGGGTAAAGGGCATAGAGGTGTGCGTGTGTGTAAAGATAGATGTATGTGTGTGTGAGGTGGGTATGCGTTAAGGGACACAGAGGTGCACGTGTACTGATACGCACGAGCGTGTGCACTGACAGGTGAGTGTGTGTGTGTGTGTGTGAGCGTGGGCCCCCCTCACCTGTCGTAGCGCAGGAAGATGTTGTTGAGGTCGTCGTTGACGTGCAGCAGCTCCTCGGTCACCTCCTCGTTGCCCACGCAGGAGATGAGCTCCACCACCCTCTGCTGCATGGCCCGGCACGTGCGGTTGAGCTCCTGCAGCAGCTCGTGGTCCGACGGCTCCTCCTGGCCCGGGACCATCTCCGTCAGCATCTCCGACATCACCTTGGTGTTGCCGCGCACCACGTCCAGCTCGCTGCGGAGCCTGCAGATCTGGGGGTGGGGGGGTGGGGGAAAGAGGTTATTGGTAATAGAGTCATTCGTTCACGTGCCGTACCATGGCTACGTGTAGTGTTAAGTGTGTGTGTGTGGGGAGGGGGTACCTGTTCCGGTGTGGGGTTGATAGATCCCGAGGCCTGGAGGTTGGGGACCTGAGGGCTGGAGTAGGAGGGTGGGGCTGCGTGGGGTACGGCCTGCGGGGGAGGCTGGGGGCTGGGGAGGGGTTGGGGAGGGGCGCTGTACTTGGGCAGGGTGGAATCCCCCTCCGGAGCGCTGGCCAACTGGGGAGGAGAGGAACAGGAGGATGTCCGTGAAAACACCAACACCACTTCTGTTCCAAATCCTATTTTTCTCTCACAGCTTGTCTCTCGCTCTCTCTCTCTCTGACACACACGCACACACACACACACCTACCCGGTGGGGGGTGTGTATGGGAGACAGGGTCTCCAGGTCGGACATGGGGAACTCGATGCCTTTCCTTTTGAGCTCCTCGTAGATGTGGACCACCCCTGTCAGATCTGGGCTGCTCCTGAACGCATCAGCCCACGCCTGGAACGGGCACAGAGACACAAGCATGTTAGTGCTGTTAGGACAGCCAACAGCCATCCCATAATACGGAATTTGACTATGAGTGTTTTGAATCAGCGAGGCTTATTAGAGCCAAGCAGGGCGGGCAGCTGTCTCGTGTCTGTCGACGCCCACACCTCTGCAGACTCCATCACTGTGCAGGTGGCGGGCTTCAGTAACATAAACCAAGCATGGGGCGATGTGGTGATGATGATGTGTGTGACATTAATCATTTCTCTTACTCTATCTCTCCATCTGTTTGTCTGTCTGTCTCTCTGGGGAAGATAGCTGGTGTCATTTGAGCCCAGAGAGACAGGGCTACCTGAGCTGCTGTAACCAGAGATCTCTCTCTCTCTTACACACACACACACACACGGATGGCAGAAAGTGTAGCGCCAGTGGAAAACACTGGATCGCCCCCCCCCCCCCCCCCCCCTCCAGTGTCAGGTAACAAACACTCTAGCCTGATCTCCTCAGCTCAGAATTCTAAATGTGACTACGAATAGAAACCCATCATCTGCTGATTAATCGTGTCTCATGGCTCAAATCTATCGTCTTACAAATAACGACAAATGCATCTGTGCCGAATTAATCCTAAACCCACTTCCCTGTCACAGGAACCGACATCCCCAATCCACACACAAACACACACACACGCATACCTGTATAAGGGCGAGCACTTTGTCTTGTACAATGGTGGGGGGGTTGTTCTTCGGGGAGATGATTTTGACCAGAACACCGTCAATGAAGTCTCTGCTGGTGACGAGGGCGTGGAAACGATGACCACAGTTCTTCACGCACGTCTCCAGCACCTGAGGGAGGGGCAGGAGCGGGCGGGTTAGAGGACACGCCTTAGGACACGGGGGTTGGAGGTCGTCACACAAAGCTCTTGTTCTGTCTTGCCAAGCACGGCGGCATTCACAGTCAAAGCACTTGGCCTTCACCCAGCATGTGTTGAAATGAATTGTAGCTGTTAGCTGTTATTGTTGCAAAGTTATTGAGATGTTATTATTTTTTACCATGCCAATACTTGACTTGCCTGATAAAATTACAGACCGTTCATGGCTCTAACCACTAAAATACTGTTAGAACTGTGTACTTATTTAAGTATCGGCAGTTCTTTCATATAAGCACAGTTCATCTGCTGCTTTGGATTACAGCATCCCCTAAAATGAAGGAAATGTGAATGTGTGTCCACGTCTTTTCTTCTAAACAGGGCACACTGCGTGACCCCAGCTGGGTTCCTGATGCATGCTGAGCCCTTCCTCCCCCCCCCCCCCCCCCGTTCCCTCTCCCCCCTCCCTGTCCTCCCGTCTCACCGTCAGAGCCAGCATCACTTCCCTGTAGTTCCTGTTGCCGTTCAGTCGCTTCTTCACCGCCCTAATGGCATCCTTGGGCCTGAAGACACACAGACAGACAGCCCACGGTTAAACAAGGGGCCTGTAGGATGTTGTTAATCTGGATAGAGAATCTTGTGGAGGGGTGACTGGGTACAGAGCCATTACACAGACCAAAGTCCAGACATAAGATAAAGACATCATTCTGACTGATGTACAGTAGCTACAACATCTTGTTTTATTTGTTAGGTCTTAACTTGTTGAGGAAACAACAGGTTGGAAGATATCAATCATCTTACAATATTGGTTATATAACAAAGCAAGGTGGAACACAATGCTCACGCCGGTTGTCCAGCACCCTCTGTGGTTTCTCTTTCCACCAGCACAGGGTGTGGTGGGTTCTGCAGCCACATAACCACAGAGATGTCATGTAGATTGCTGGGTGGAACATCCTTGGGATGTGACAGAACACAAAGTCCTTTGTGGTACTGTTTTCACACATTCACAGATTAACTGGGTGTGTGTATATAAGCAAAAGAAACTAGCTTTGATATAAAGTGCTTTTATCAAATATCAAACCATTTGCAAGCTTGACATGCAAGGTTGATGAAAGATAATTCTTGGGTGAAATCCGTATTCCAGTCCATTACGGTTGTGATAAGACAAGAACCAGATAAGACTTGGGGAGGGCAAAGACTGGTCATTTCCTAAATAAATGACATGCCAATACAAGGAAGGGCAACTGCCGAGTTGAATGTTATAGTTTGAACAGTGAAAGGATTTATCAGTGAACTGATTGCATAGTGCAGGCCCCTGGTATACTAGGTAGTTAATCAATAACTTGATCCTCTCGCTATCTACTCACCCATCTTCTGTTTCATTGATTATGTCACATATTTCCATGTTGAGGGTCCAGTCCTCACTTTGTAGTGAGCCATCCGTGGCTCTTTCTAACAAGGGACAAACAGCACTGTTAATCTGTAGTAACATAATAAATAGATGTAAATACAGTTGACATCTGGAAGACGAGCACAGCAGGCTAAGGGCTAATGGTAATACTGTGCTTGGTTGGTTGTCTGGCTATCAAGCTAACAGCTAGAATATTTTAGATACGTGTATTCATGTGTATGAATTATCTATTCCATATTGCATTAGATATGTCTAACTATATTTCTAAATATTTCTTATTATAGCTACAGCTATCAAGTTAGATAGCTAGCAGGATAGCTGGCGAATCAGCTAGCCGAGCAGCTAATCATGCTAGGCTAGCCAGCTGGTGTTCAGCTTTAAAGTACCATAGCTATTAGCAAGTCCAATGGAAAAGCTAGCAAGCTACCTAAAGACAAGACAACCGCAGGGTTACTACAACGGAATATTTTCTAAATGTATCAAATATGACATACCAATGCAATGCCCCACTGGGGTACTGTACGGGTTTCCCAAAAGGAACTCCATCTTGGTCGACAATAAACAATTTGTACGAAGTCACAGTTCGTGAGGAAGACGCCATAAGCCTCGCCCACACTGTTTTTTAATCTAATTGGTTAAAGAATCTTTCTTGTGAATGTGATTTGGCAATTGAAATGTCTATCATGTGGACGTTGTCCATTGTAAATAAATGACATCAAATGCTGCATTAACGCATCTCTAGCTAAATATGTGGATAATACAATTGTAATGAGTTTATCATTTTTTGTTTCTAGCCTACCTTCTCTTCGTTCTACCAGTAACATTACGTTGTCTAATTAGAGATCTTTAACAATCTTATTTTAAACGATATTTCACTCTGCGTGTTTCAATGTAACTTAAATGTCACTTTACATATTTTATCTTTCCTCATAGTGTTGCTATCTTTTGCTGTTGTCTTTTTTCAGCTTTATTTCTTTAATAGCACAGTTTGGAAGAGACAAGAAAACAGAGAGAGAGAGGGAAGGACACGCAGTAAAAGCCTGAGCCGGATTAGAACCCAGACCCTTGCATTAGGCATTAGCATGAATGGTACTGCTCTTACCCTGTAAACCCCCATGGCACCCTATTATTGCTTTATTTCTATTGTTGCAACCCAAAAACACAATCCATACTGTACAGGTTTTTAAGCACATAACAGTTTGGTAGCAACAGGCAGGGTCACAAGGAACTATCATTCAACCTCAGGGTCAAGTCACTGTTCCCATTGAAACATGCAACTGTTTTCAATAGTCACTGGAGACTGAGAACTGGTTCAAAAACAACAACAGTCTAGAAAATGGGTGTTATACTGTCCCATGCAACTTGGGAACTTTTTTGTAAGAAGTGCCTTGATTGTTGTCTGATCTGAAATAACACTGATGTTAAAGATAATGACAGATTACCGTACACCGCTGTCACAGAGCAAGTCATTTAATAAGTTTACCAACAGAAGGACAAAACAGGATCTAAGTTCTAGTCTTCAGAAGCAGAATCAGGTCTGTTGTTTGTGTGCCCTGTGTGTATATGCGTGTTGTCTGTGTGTGTGTGGATGAGAGAGAAAGTCCAGAAGGCTCAGAGGTCAGTCCTGAAGGAGTTTGCGTTTGATGGTTGAGCTTTCGGAGGTCAGGTAGACAAACAGAGCGCCGGCGGCTGTCCTCGCCCTCAGCTCGTGCGTGTCGTAGTCATGAGCCCACTCTACGCTTCCCCAATGCTGGATCTGAAGATGAAGCAAGACAACAAAGAAGATATGGAGTCAAGGAGAAAACCCCCACCAAGATGCGTGAGTGAAACAGAACCTACCCAAGACAGAGGAGCACTGTAGATGATGCAAAGGAACCAGATGTTGTGATATCTGGATTTACTCTGCTCATGAGTTAGTAACGGTAGAAATCTTCTACATTAAGGTAAGCACCTAGTCATTTCTGAGTGTGACATGCAGTGGTGGATAGGATGGCCAGTTCAGAGCTCCTGAGATGAGGTCATACCTGGTACTCTTCCTCTAGCCGTGACAGCAGCACAGCCTGTTCCACTGTCAGGTGTCTGTCAATCAGTCCTAAGGCGAGGACCACAGACTTCAACTGGGTGATCACAAACTCCAGCCCTATAGTCAGGACACACAATGTCATTATTAATCAAGAAAAATCATGATGTAATATCAAAATGTATACTGGCCTATTGTTACATGCTTTATACCAGTAGAAACATGAGTACTCTTACCTGTCATGGACCAGAAGTTATAGGAGCGTAGGTGCTGATGGAAGGTAGCTTTGGTGGCCTCTGGGATGTCTGGCCCCAGTATGCTGGAGGAAGAGCCAATAACAACGTTGTATCTGCACAGAGAGAGAAAACAAGGTTTATTATAGTCAGACATACTGTTTTGCTGGGAGAAGAAAAAGTGTAGAAGATGCAATCTCATCTTGACCGATGAGACAAAGATACAGAGCTGTAAAGTCAAACAAACCTGTCTTCAGTCCGGTTCAACACAGGGTCCCACTCATTCTTCTGCAGCTCCACAAGACCTGGGGGTTCATCTACTCTGAAACTGCAGGGAGGACCCACAGTCATCACCATCATCCCCATGAACACCAGTATCACAATCATGTAACAGGGTATAAACTCTGAGCTTCCAATTACTCCATTGCTATAACCTAATCATCAATAATAAAAACCATTACCATTGCTAATTGAGAGAGCGGACTGGAGACTTTCCTTTTGACCAGGTGATATCAATTGTATCAGCCCACATACCAGATAGTGTCTGTTTCCAGAAACTTGAGGGCAGCGGTGATCATCTGTTCCTTGTCACGCTGTGTGGGGTTATCTATAGCTGTGTTGCAGAGAGTGGTCTACCAGGAGGAAGATGAAAAACAACATTAACCGTATATTTACTTGAAGTACCAAACACATTCTCTTTAGGCCACGGGCTGTACCATGTGCATGGTGTAGAATTTGAGTGTGTCCCTCTGAACATCCCACTCTGTTGCCACAGCAATGGCAAGGGCTTCGTTTGGGACAGCGAACAGCTTCCCTCCAGGTGTTTTCAGTTTCCGTTTGTCCAGGTTGATCTCAAACAAACCACCTGGACAGAAATGTAAGGACATGGAACATTCAACATAATTTAATAACATTCTAAGAATATATCATTCAACCTTCAAATTATTTTCAATAAGTCCATGTTCTTACCCTCTCCTTGCGATATGCTGACATCTTCATAGAATTTATTTCTTTCTGGTTAAAAGAAATACAGAAACACCAACACAATAATGCGTGCCGCATTCATGTACATCGCTGTTTGAATGAGTTGTGTAACCATTCACTGGTCCACAAAATAAACTTGTAGTTAGCTATGAGTGTATTAGTATTTTAGCTACTTGATTGGTATACAATTAAAAAACAGTCAGCAGTGGGCAAATGCATGAGATACACTAATATTAAAAAGTCTTCTTACCTGTTATAGCAGAGGAGTATGCTTTACAATCCACTGAAAAACCAGGGAGAATAGCTTCACATGCTTTAGGGTAAACAGTGCGGGAAGACAGGGCACATCCCAGTCGACTCTGTAATCTCACAAGATTCTTCAACATATTTGCATGGACTACCTGTTTATCATACGTAGAATACAATCATTAAAACCTTGCATCCCTTCCTTCACAGTTTCCAAACACAGCCATGCGTGTGACCTTCCGACAGAAGGAATAGTTTGTTTAATCCAAAGAGCAGAGGGAAATGTAGTCTGGAAATTATGTTGCAATACCCGCAGTGAACCCACGTTGACACAGAAAAAAACTACATTCACAAATCTCCCAAGAAACATTTTTGATAGATAGGCCAATGAGCAGATCGTTTTTAAACCTGTGAAATCTCCCAGCGAATGGGAGAGGTGAATGCTGCTGCCTAATGTCGCCGCGTCGAAGTCCAGTTACTTTTCGGGGCGCTTGATGAAAACTGTGTTTGCTGATTTCAAGGGAATTGAATGTAGGTGAGCCGCCTCATCCGTGCTCTCCGTGATTCCCTTTCCAACTCTTATCGCACGGACGGCCACTGACTGCGGTCGGTGACAGCCCCGCGATACGACAGCCATGCCTGTCCCCGCCAGATACCTCAGCAACATCCCCATGGCCTTTGCGTCCTCGGCCTCGCTTATTCCCCCTCCCCCGATCAACACCCACCAGCCCGGCGTCGTTACTTCTCTTCTTTACAGCGGCTCCAAGTTCCGAGGGCACCAGAAGAGCAAGGGGAACTCGTATGACGTGGAGGTGGTTTTGCAGGTGATTTTCAGGGGTTGTCATGTTAGCTAGCTATTTTATTTGGCCGTCAATCGACAAGGCATTTGCTGACCTGTCAAACAGCCCCACTGTCTGATTGACAGCTCATATGTCCTCGCTGGAAAATCACTGACAGCTGGCAGGTACATAGCTTTTGGACGATATCGTCACCTTTGTAGCTACAATATTGTCTCAAGTAGTTAAAGCTATTCATTTTTGCTTCATCTTGCATATGCTGGTTCAAGAACACGAACGATTGATAGCTGTCGTAGTAGCTATCTGTCTGCAAGTCGTCTGTCTTGGCTGTAGCTATGTGTACCATTTGGCTAATTTGGGTGTTCATTGTGTGGTACATCATTCTAATAAAGACTACCATCTGGTCAAATGTATTGACTGATGGTAATGAAACGTTATAAACAGGATTGACTAATAATAATGAAGCATTATACAGATTATTGACTGATTGTAATGAAAGATCAGGATTACATTTGGTCATACATTTTTTCTTATATGAAGACTCACATACAGTTGTCTGTGATGTTTCCTGTCAGCATGTTACTATGGAGGATTCCTACTTGTGTGGGTACCTGAAGATCAAAGGACTTACAGAGGTAAGACAACAGGCTCCACTGTAGGACATGGAAATGCAATAGTTCCAATTCGTCTGACAATTCTTCTGAGCGCTTTATAAATGTGCTACGTCCTCCCACCTGTAGGAGTACCCTACACTAACAACGTTCTTCGCTGGTGAGATCATCAGCAGGAAGCGCCCGTTCCTGACCAGGAAGTGGGATGCAGATGAAGATGTGGATCGTAAGCACTGGGTAAGAGGGAGGGGCCCGTAAAAACTCTAAACCCCAAACAACAATTGGCACTGTCTCCTGGCCTGTTTTCCATGATGATTTTACTGGGTGTTCCGCCCCTCAAACCTGGTCCTCCAATGTGTGGCGCAAAGGAGTCGAGGGTCAGGTATCAATGCTGTGCTCCCTCCTGAAGTCAGTTATTATTTTACACAACAGGGCAAGTTCCAGGCCTTTTACCAGTATGCTAAGACCTTCAACTCTGATGACTTTGACTACGAAGAGCTAAAGAACTCAGACTACATCTTCATGAGGTGGAAGGTACAGTACACTTGACATGGGTTGTATCAAGCTACACGTATCCCTGGTCAGCACTATTGTCCTATGGTCCATTGGGTAACTGTGTGGTGATTGCTTCCTGCAGGAACAGTTCCTGGTTCCAGACCACACCATCAAGGACATCAGCGGAGCTTCCTTCGCTGGCTTCTACTACATCTGCTTCCAGAAGTCCACCGCCACCATTGAGGGCTACTACTACCACCGCAGCTCTGAATGGTACTAGGATGACTTCTTCAGTAATACTTTTAGTCCAGGAGGTAACACTGTGTAGATTCTTAAGTGTCCCTTAAGTCCTGACAAGGTGCTTGTTGTAAGCATTGGTTAATGGGTAGCAAGGCCCTCATGAGATGCTGTGTATTCTGAAAAAGTAATCATGGGGGCTTACTGTGTTTCTTTTCCCTTTTAATATAATTTTACGTGTCACTCCATCGAGGTTAGTTTGTGTCCCAATTATTCTCTGTCCCATGATTGGCAGCAATATGTTTCCATCTCACTTGAAATAAGAGTACAAGCACAAATACACACTCTTCCTCTGCCCTCTTCCACCTTCTAAACACACTCTCCGTTTTACTGGAACCCCCTCCCCCCCACCCTGCCTTCCCAGGTACCAGTCTCTGAACCTGACCCATGTTCCAGAACACAGCGCAGCCATCTACGAGTTCCGGTGACCCCGGCAACCAGGCTCTGTTGGCGCACAAAGACTATGAGGCAGAGCAGAGACCTGCAGATGCTGCTGGAAGGAGGCAGAGGAGGAGGGCTTGAGGGAGGATGGTGTTAAATGGAAAACTGTGTTTTATGATAAAGATGAGGACGTTCCTGTCAAGGGTTGACCTAGAATGAGGGAGAAGGGAGGGGGAGGGGGGGGAGAGAGAATGGAAGGACGCATGGTAGCTTTTATTGGCTGTAGGATCACTGACTGAATGATTGAAGGAGGAAAGGAGCACCGATTGGCTCTCTGACTGGAGAGACAGCCCTCAAGGACATCTGCATCGGATCACCTCTTCACTTAATCTGTTTGTTTTTTTAACATATTGGTTTTAATGGTCCTTTTTATCCTCCGGCTCTCTGCTGCTGCTTGCTGTGCTGGGACACTTTCCAGAGGTGAGATTAGGGTCAGGGCATCTAGCCTGGGGGGGCGGCGGGCGTAATCTCGCTTGACTCGGCTAAAATATGACAATGATTCCTTGACGGAGTCTGCTCTAGAAGGATGGCTGGATGAAGGGATGGATGAAGGGATGGATGAAGGGATGCATGAAGGGATGCATGAAGGACGGACAGGTGGGGTCTGTCTCTGCCACAGCCGAAGCGACAAAACAGATGCATTGTGGGATGAGTGAAGAAGCTGAGCTGAGGACTGTGCTGGGGTTCTGTGTACAGGAGCTGGCTGGAGGTGGCTGGACAGCAAGTGTTTGTGTTGCTATGCTAGGTCTGATCTGAACAGTATTTACCTCTTTTAGATAGACAGGAACCTCCTCAGAGCTTCACCAAGTCATGGGGGTCTTTGCTCAATGGTAGTCTGGGCGATGTTGATGAGTGGTGGTTGTGGGTATTGTGTTGTTGTGGGTTACGCAGATGAATCATTGGGGTTTCGCAACCAGGGGTAGTTCAGCAAGTTTCGGGTTTCACCATTCACCGGTGGAATAACCGATAAGTGCCACCAACCTGGTGAACCCAATGAGGAAAATCAAGTGTACCCTAGTGTTACTATCCCCTACCCATCTCTGCATCTGACACAGACAATACATAGAACAATATACTTATAGATAGATATATCCTTTGGGTCCGTTTTAGATGTTTTTCATCCCTTGTCATCTCCAACTATGCAACATTATCAACATGGCACTCCGCAACTATCAACCTCAACTTTCCAGAGAAACAAATCTATTCTATCATCATCATAGTATTAAATGTCTATCTTTATCACCATTAAAGGAACTATTTTTGTCTAAATGCCTTTGGAATCACACCCTCTCCTCTCCCACCTTTGCCCTTTCAATGTGACGGTGCCATCTTTTTCAAGCTTAAAGAGTTGTATTATGACCAGAGAGTGTGATGCTGGATTTGTGAGGAGTGGAGTAAATCATATCAGAACAATAATGACTCTGTGTTTGTCCGTAACCCAAGGATACGTGCTGACGATACATACACCTGTCTTCATTCCCTCACCAACAATAGTCATGAAGGTTTATCAGTGAGTTTACTCAAAGGCAGTTCATGAACACAACTGTACCCATAGCCTGGTGTAGGTTCTGGACATGCTGAACAGAAGTGTTGATTTGGTGCCTCACCCATTCTGTTCACTGATGAGCACCCTCTGGTGGTTACAATGGTACATTTCACTGTAAATACCTGCCAAAAACCTTAAAACCAGAAATTGAGTAAACTTGCAATTTCCATCTCCATAACACTGAAGAAAACCTGCTAATGTACTTGATTTGAGCCTTTTTAATCCTGTCAAGTAACGTTAATTTAAATCCAGACTTTAAAGCCAGACATGCAATTTGCTTCAACAGAACACAGTGATTCCCATTTTACAAATAAGTAATAGTAATAAATAATAACAAATAATTCATGTTGTTATTGTGTAAAAACAATACAGTTGTTTCATAATTTAAAAAATTATGAAATGAATAATACTGATTTGGGTTCCCTTCCATATATGGATGTAAGGGATCTCTTATATTCATGATTCTGTGGAAACTCCACTTTTAGATGTTTGCCCTTAGGTGAAGACATACCTGTCCTTGTTCCTCATTGTCACTTGATGATGGATACACCTGTGAAATCGCCCACCTGAAATGTGACCAACAATGGATTATGGATCTGCATTCCTGGACCTAGTCTAAAGCGTTAAAGTAGCTGAAGCCTACCTTCAGAAAAACCAGGATTTCCTAATCTCTTCTCCTGGAATACATCCTACATAATGTAGGAGTACAAATGTTTGTAATGTTTCAGACTCATTCTATCATACCTTCTAACCTACTTAGATGTCTACTTATTATAAATTGTACATTTTCCATTGGTCAGTGGTGCATGTGTTGGTTTTAGGGTCAGGTTGTCCCAGGTTTACAATTGAGAGAGTTAGAGAGAGACAGGTCTGTGGACCAGGGATCAGGTAATAGGTGTCCAGGCAAGCACAGGATATACTCCCTGTAAATGAAACCAGGTATATGATGCGTTCTGTCCATGAGAAAACATTTCATTTTACAAATTCTTTTTTGACAGTGTCTTTCCACAAGAGGCACTTTTTTCTTCTCTCTGTTTCCAAGCCTTGTACCTGGCAGTTTACCTGGCATAATGTCTTTTTGACATTTAGTGTATCATGTTTCTGCAACCTGGCAGTGTCTGGTGTTAAGAGCAGTCATAGGTACCTGACACTGCCCGGAAATAGAGGAAGTGTGCAGGAATGTTGAAGGTTAAGTAAAATACATTTTTTACTGGCCTTTTTGTGCGTGAGCGAGACAGAAACACGGCATCACTCATTTTTAACATTCCTTTTATATTAAATATTGACTTACATGTGACATGTGCTACTTTCCCCATTTAGACGCTGGTTTGTCTTTGGTAACATACTTGGAAATTACATTTAATGAGGAGGAATTGTATACTACAGTGGGTCAGGGGCGTCATTAGACCCTTTTTACTGGGGCACGTGCCCCAGTGTAAATCTGCTGTGCCCCAGTAAAATCAAAAGTTTGAGTTTTAACAATTTACTTCATTAGTCAGTGCATTAATTTAGATTGATAATCCCGGAAAAAATTAACACTGTATCCCAATCAATGCTTGTAAAAGTGTTTAACCAAAAACACAAACCTATATGCATGCAGAATTCCATGTCAGCACGCTCTTCTGAGCTTGCCAAATAGGCAAGAATCGCTTGCGTCAGGGGCGGGGGCGGGGTTGCCGGGATAAACAGGACGAACAGAATCCTTTGACCGCCATTGCTGTAAGTTTTCACAATTCATATTTCAGCTAAACAGTACATGTAAATCAGCATCTGAATTAAAATGTGACGAGAAATGGGCAGTGTAGTTGCTGAAAATGTGCGTATTTTATTGATGAAACGGCTAATTTGTAAATTTGCTCCGACTTCTCGATAACCTAGGTAAATAAACACTCCACGACGATTTACAAAAAAACGTTGCGCCACCTACTCTTCTGGCGGTGAATTGTTTTCAGCACCCACAGCCTACGGAGAACCATAAACGCAGTCTATCCGTCCGTATCCGTGCGCCCGCCCATCCGTAAACGGAGACGCAGAAGCATATTGCGGACTCAAATACTGACCAATCACAGCCAAGGGGGTCTCCGTAGCTCTCCGTCGCTCTCCGAAATTACGACGGATAGTTCAAAAATTCAGGAGGTGCACGTCAAGCTCTCCGGGGCTCTCCGAGGGCTGACGAAGAGCTCGTAGAGGGCGTTCCACGGAGACGAGGGCGTTCCCATGTGTCCGTTTTTCGAAAAACGCAGAAGCATATATCGGCCTTAAGAAAACATTACAAAACTAAAGATGGTTTCTAAATGAGAGGCCTACCGTTCATCTTATTTTGACTAAAACATAAAAACAATATTACATGAAGCTCAAAAAAACAGCATTTGCGCTCAAATGAATGCGGAAAAAACGTGCGCGCTCGCATTAGCTATTGATGCCCTTGCCAAAGCTGATATCAAACTTGCGCCCCTGAACTGTTGTATAGTGGGTTAAACAAGGGGAGTTTCTATAGCCTATAGTGCATTGTGCGCAGCAAGCTTGAAAGAAAAAAAGGATATGAATTAGGGGCCGGTGCCCCAGTAGAGTTTTATGTCTAACAACGCCTCTGCAGTGGGTGATCTGAAAGGTAGTCTAAGGAGCTTTATACATTAGGACCGTAAACTGTGTGTTGCATCATGGGTAAATATGGACAGGAACAATGACCCTGGCATAGGAGCTGCTGTGCAGAAGACAGGCAGACAGAAGACAGTACAGTACGCAAAAGAGAGAAGTTTTCTATTCAAATATACTGGTAACTGGATCTTAAACATTGTTAACAGACTGCCTGGCCCTTTTACAGATGGTGTGCTAGCAATTTATGAAGGATCAGCACAAGTAAAACTTTAAGTTCAGAGCATACAGGGGATATTTGTCAGCAGGTGAGGCTCTGTGGTAATGTAGAATACCACTACCAAGATGTACCTAGAATGAGTTCATTATGCAGTAGCTCTGCTGAAGAGCTCCTTGTCTGAATGAACGGTAACATACGTGTACAATAATACAATATCAATATACAGAAGGTGGAGATTATTCCATAACAGTTCCCTGATCAGATAATTAGACAGTAGAAACAGTATGGTGATAGTGAGCAGTAAAATCACCAGCAAGACAATAAACTGCAAACAAACAAGCTTCCAAGGTGTGGCTGTCAATCAAACCATGTCCTAGTCACATACACACCCTGCTTCTGCCAAACTTCCACAATGCCCATGCTGAGGGTTTCCAGGTTGGAGGAACCTTATCTGAATCTTGGCATGCAATGCTGAAATGTTTTCTCTTACCACAAAAACAATCGGTTGGATTGTTGCTTGTTCCCTGAGAGTATAGATAGGTTAGTGTTATGGAACTAACTGAGATTAAAGCACTTCAAATGATCAAACCTTCCAAAAACATCTCGACCAGGCCTGGATTGGTAATCTGGCATACCGGGCAAATGCCTGGTGGGCGACACACTTGGGGCCGATATGATATGATATGTAATATATATATAAATCTTTATATATATTTTTTTATAAACTTAAAATTGGCCAAAGACCGGCCCATAAAGCAGGGACAGCGGCCCATTGGTTCATTTTCCATACTGACACTGGGCTGGCCCAATGACATCTCTTAACTCTTTTGGTGTACTGTTGGGTGGTGGTGGGCCGGTCTGAGCAAAAATGCCAGGGCCGTTTTTTTGTCCCAGTCCAGCCCTGATCTCGACTGACTGAGTGCATTTAAATCAACACTGAAATCTTCTAGAAAGTAGGCCCTCACAGTTTTGAAACAGGTATGAGCCTTACAGTAAACGGACCCATGAGCTTTGTTTAAGTCAACACAATGTGAGGCAACTCTTGTTCCCGGACTGAAGAATAAAGCAGAACGCCAATCCTAATCTTTGATTGATCACTTGTCCAATGCCTGGTCAACAATCCTTTCCGCCGTAGCTCCTCCTCCTGCCCCTCCTCCTCCCCTGAGTTATGAGCTGTTTAGTATCTTTTCCTTCCCAGAAGCTAAACACAATGCAACGCGTATTCCCTTCAGCCTCCCAGAAACCACTTGGAAGTATGGGGAGATGAATTGCCAACCATAAAGCACAGTGACAGATATCATTGTGATTAAGTCACATTCATTCCAGACAAATAAAACCAAACAAAACTAATAAAAACGACAGTCTGCTCAGTTTTATGGGTTTTCAAGTTGAATATTTTGATTTAGTCTACTAACTTCTTAAATGTAATATTAATTCTCTTTAGAGATGGGAGTTTTACATTTCACTTTTCCAATGAACACTCAAATTGTATTCAGGAACAGTCCACCAGGACTGGGATGCTATTTCTTATATTTTTTCTTTGTTTACCCAATCATGTTGTGTCAAAGCACCAAAATAATCTGAGGTGTTGCCACACTCCACTTCAGGGGAATTTCCGGACCTTAGCAAGAAGAAACATACCGGTTATAGCTTTTATCTTTTAGCTTTATCTATCTTATATTTTTACATCTATCAGAGTTTTACAGTAAATGGGCATGTTCAGCTACAACCAGGTTTGGCTGGACCATTCCGTGTTGACCCCTGATTGGCTCATTGCTTTCATTTGAATTCTAATGTTGGATCTCACGCTTATTAATTCACAAGTTAAGGATCTTAGGTTTGGAAGATGAGGTTGTTAATCACAAAGGTTAGGTTTTCTGTCCTCTGCCAACTCTAGTTGTCAATCTCTCCTCATGGCTGGTGTTACAAGATATTCTAAACATAGCATGTATGCATGTATAATTAAAGATTGCATGTTGGCATCCAACATGAATGTTTTTTCAACATTTTTGAGACATCTCATTGGAAAGACATTGATCAAATGTAAATGCAGATTTAACAAAATAGTTCTGTTGCCCATGGACATAAAAGGGGTGCGAATTAATTGCAAACAAGTACCTCCATTACCAATACCGTAACGTCTGATACAATACAGTGAGCAGATCTAATCTAATTTGTAGGAATAGACACAGGGCCTATTCATAGATGGGGTTTCCTGTAAGGAACTAAAGCAATGACTCAGTGGGATTAATGTTTAAACATCATTGTGGGCAATGACATGTATGGATGCTTCACCCTTTCTGCCTCTTGAAAAGCATACCTGTTTGGTTGATCTAGTCCCTGAGTTGGCTTCAGATCTTTGTTTTGTAGAGGTGCCATCAAAAAGGCATCCTAGCTTTGTAGTTTCTGTTTGTCTAAATCAAATTCTGGATTTATCTGCTCAAGTTTTATGGTTTTGTAGTGGAATGACAGGCGGTTCTGATGGAAAATGTCATTTGAATGTGCGTGTGTGTGTACACACCTGCACCAAACAGGCTTTGTCCTCACAACCCAATCAAATGAGGCCCATATCGAGTTTAGTCCACGTGCCGATGTACACCCACAGCCCTGACAGGCCCGGGCAGTCCTGACCTTTACTGAAGAGAGTGTATGTGTTTGTGAAGAAGTCCTGGCAACCCTTCAGACAAACCTACTGTGCCCCCCCCCCCCCCCCACACACACACACACACACACCCCTGAGATCCACGTGTGGGATAACCCCTTACTTTGAAGAGACACCTGCGCCCCCACCCGCACTCCATGGTCTGCATGGGTCGAAGAAATTACAGGTAGATGACACGTGCGAAGGGACTGCACGTGACTGTAGGCAGCTATTTCTGAGGGGAGGTTCAGGGGAGCAGAGGCAAGGCAACAGGAGAATTGAACACGTGGCCAGTCATGGCAGGGCTCAACAAGAATCCAGGTGATATTATAGTTTAATATTCTTTGATGAATAATCATTTTTGTTTAAATATTTGTTATTGAATAGTCTTTGACCCCCCCCCCCACCCAGGAATCATACTTTTGTGTCACCGCCCTAGTCCAGTAAGCCTACTAGTATTGAAACCTAAGCAGGGAAGAATACAACATTCCTGTTGCAGCTCATTTCATTCTTGCCTGTCATGCGTGTCGTGCCAAATAGTTGAGGACACGTTTATAAAAATCGGATCCAAGTTGCCAGACATTTGCAAACAATTGCATTCCGGCACGTGCATTCAGACTCCGAAACCCCGCCTACTCCTAGACTGTATTTAGAGTCCACTGTCGCACTGGGAATCAGAACGAGACGTAGCGGCTAGGCAAGCACTTTAATTTGGAAGAAAGCCAAGAAGTACTCCAAGTGAAAAGATGGGTGAACAACGGAACGCAATTAGTGCTCGAATTATTGGAGTAATGCAAAGAGACGAATCCACCGTAAAGGTAAACTTCACTACTTAAAAAAAATACAAATGTATTCAATTTTGTATTTGAGTAACCTTTTATGATCTATCAATGTGATAACTTAAAACGTTTTTTGTCAACAGATGTTCATGATATCCATGTTGTGGTCGGATCAGAGTGAAGGGATTATTTACAGATCTTTCCACGATTTTAAGAAATTAAATGTAAGTTTTTTTTGAATAAAGAGTATCATCGTGGTTGTGATAAGATGTCTGTAGTGTGTTAAGGATTTTTTAAATAATGCAATAGTAAAAATAAATATTTCTGTTTTAACAGAAACAATTGAAGAAAAGGTTCTTTGTTGAGAATCCTTTCCGGAAGCAGAACCGAGTCATTCCTAAATTCAGAGGTAAAGTTTCTACCTGCTGTTTATAACAGAATACATACAGTATGTTGATCATGTAGAAATACTCTCCAGTATCCAGTCTGCTTGGGTTTCCACATCTCCGTTTCACCCTGTTCCTGCTCTGCTTCTTCCCAGACCGAATCATAAAGACCAGCTTCAAGAAGAAGAGTGGTCCGGGGAAGGCCATGCGCCGCATGAGGTCCCTGGAGTCCTACTGCACCCAACTGCTCAACTGTGACTCCTCTGTGACACAGAGTTCAGAGGTCATCCAGTTCTTCATTCCAAAAGATCATGACCTGCAGCCCGACTTTGCCAAAAACAGGTACGCTACACTAACGCCTGAAAGTGTTTGTAAAATGGATAGTTTAAATGACAATGTCTAGCAAAGAACAGGGATTGAAGTATGACACATGAAAAGGTATTTTTACCCTCTGTGACCATGTTTAATAACGAGGGTTTGTTCTCGTGAGAGTTCGTTGTGTATCCTGCAGCCTGTGCTAGTATCTCGTGAAAGTACCACCCAGATGTGGTTGAGGGGAAGTAAGATAACACTGCACGCCTTTCCTCCACCAGCACTATGATCCTGCCTTCGGAGGACCTGACGAGGGCTGGGGGGCTGGGAGAAGGCCACAGCCAAAGTCAGCGTCTGAGCATGGGCAACGTGACACATCCATTTGTGACGCGGATGTACCGTTGTGTGGCGCCGTACGAGACCAAAGACACCATGAACCGGGCCTTTCCAGTAGCCCTGGGAGAGAGGCTCGACGTGCAGATAAAAGACCCCGCAGGTAACGGCTTCAAAACACTTCTATCATGCAGAGGGATCTTTCTCCGTTTAAATATTCATGGTCCATGTGTTACTTGTTTTTTGGGGACAATTATGTTTAAATCTTTTTCTTTCTGTCTCTCTGTCTCTCTCTATTTCTCTTCCTCTTTCTCGTTGGGTCTAGGCTGGTGGCTGGTTGAGAATGAGGATAAGCAGCTGGCCTGGTTTCCAGCCCCTTACCTGGAGTTGTGTGATGAAGAGGAGGAGGAAGATGAGGAGGATGGAATTCCCCTTGGAGGTAAAGTTGATGATCTATTTCAATTACATATTGACAGCGTCATCTAGAATTCTCTGATTTCAGCTGATGGTGATCTGCATTCAGTGTCTATTAGACCAGTCATTACAGCAGTTCTTCCACCTTGTTACCACTAGAGATCAGTGTTAGTTCAGCAGGAAATACTCCCCTCATGCCAAAACGTTTGACCACTTCTACAATCATTTTCTGAGAAGTTTCTCATGGGGACATAATCAATGTTTCTGGAATGGAGGACTGTGTGAGTAGGTGTTGGTTATTCAACCTTAACCCCTTGACTGTTCTTGCAGACATGCTGTTCTGTGCAGTGAGGACATATTCTACGAAGCAACATGACGAGATCTCCGTTCCTATTGGCTCTGTGGTGGAGGTCCTGAGGCAGTCGGACGATGGCTGGTGGCTCTCCAGGTACGCTGAGCAGTCTGAGCCATGACATCTCTCCAGTCTCTCTCAGCGTTAACAGAACAGGCCCACCTCTTAGAGAGTATTTCCTCTGAGTAGAGTTAGCGGAATGACAGAGCATGTGAATAGGGGGCGGTGATCGAGAGTCGTTGCAGCCGACACGTTTCAATATGCCGCAAATGTATATTTGTTGTTTCACATTCTCAGTGTCATCGAGGTTATGACAGGCAGGAGAAACTGTCCGCTTGGCATGGCACCAAGAATAACCCAGGGTGTTAAAATAACATGTTAAACAGGCATTATGCTCTGGATAAGAGCGTCTGCTAAATGACTAAATGTAAATGTAACAACAGCTGACAAGGGAGAGGCCGTGTATGATATCTGTTTGAGATTTCGTCCTGATGACGTCTCAAATGTCACGTCTGAACGTGTTGTGACAAGTGATGAGCGGGTGTGGAGACTGAAAGGAAATAGCTTTAGGCCTGTCATGTCAGGAGGTCCTTGTAGGTTTCAAGGAAATACAATTTCATATAAAAATATATCTTGTGTTTTCATCCATGGTGATCCTATCTCCCACAGATACAATGGCAGAGTCGGCTATGTTCCCTCCATGTACCTGCAGCCCTACCAAAACCCACGCGCCGGCCTGCACTCCTTCCAGAGGAAGCTGCATAGTTCCTCCCTGAACCTGGCAACCCAGTCAGTGACCGGCAAATCTGGCAATCTTAACCCTCCCACCCTGCATGAGAGCAGCCTGAAGAAGCCTTCCCCTGCCCAGCGAACCAAATGGCTCCAGAAGGCGAGGTCTTTGGATGACCTTTCTGACACCCGGCCCGGCTTGGCCCCGGTAGAGAGGGAGGAGTTGGGCTCAGAGAGCCGGAAGAGCAGCCTCGATGCTTCCAGCACAGGGTCTGAATTCAGCTTCTCCTCTGGGAGCTCCTCAGGTAGTGAGTCCTCCACCCCCCCCTTCTCCCCCACTGGAGCCGAGCCCCTGACCCACCCAGATAGCCCCTCATCCTCACCCCCCATGCCTGGGCGGAGCAGCGACGGCCAGGGTAGCACTGACATCAGCCTACCAGGCCTGAGCCTCAGCAGCAGCCCCAGTAAGATGTCTTGCCCCAGGGTGCCCCCCCGGCCCCAGGCCCACGAGATTCTGACCCGCTGTACCACCATGACCCGCAAGGCTGCCCTGGCCTCCAGAGCCAGACTCCTGCCCCAGCCTGGCCTCGTCCTGACCTACTAGAGAGGGAGGAAAGGGGGGGACAGATGGGAGACCAGGTTATAGACAGAGAATGAAAGGGATGGAGATACGGATGGAGAAAGGGTGCTTATGTATTTTAAGCATCACTTGTTGACCACGACTGCCGTCAGACAGATTTTCTATTTAAGTTGCATCTACAACTGTATGTTGAATGGGCCTCGTGCCCTGCACTTTAGCCTGTCTGCACTTTAGTACTGCAATGGGAAGGAGTGAGAGGGTCAATTGTTCAGATAAATCAAGATCGTCGTTCATTTACATTATGTAACATGTTAAGGTGATTTAATGTTACATTCAAAAAGAAAATATGTTTTAATTATGTTTTCATTTTCAGTGGGATACTAATTCAAATGGCCTATGTGCATGAATGAAGTATGTTTATAATACAGAAAAATTATACTTAAAAGATTTACACTGTAGATAAGTTTGATAGGTTTCTTTCACTGAAGTTTGTTATTCCATAGTGGAACATTACTGTAACCATTTATTAATGAAGGGAATATGGCAGTTTACTGTAAATACAGTACACACCCATGTATATGCACCTTTTATAATGTTGAATTAAACCATTTCAAATAACTTTTATATCCATGCTTTATTTTCTTGTTGGTTGTTGTCTAACTGTACTGTAGGGGAACACTTCACTCTTAAAAAATGGCAGGGAATTAAAAACCAGTAAAAAACAATACTAGGTTTCCCTAGTAAAATAATTTTATTTAGGAACACACTCACACACTCACGCACTCACACACACTCACACACTCATACACTCATACACCCACACACTCACCACACTCAGGAATGTCTGGAAAATAATCACGCAAGCAGATGCCGACAATGATGGATTCCAATGAGTGTAGAGGCAGATGCGGCCAAATCACAAATTAAAAGCATGACAACATTTGATGAAGTAAAACACACAGATTAAGAATTAGAGCAGATCAACTGCAATCTTGGCCAGAAGCAGATGTTACAAGAGGGCTGGCCTTCCAATGATGTGAGAGAAACCAGAAACTAATTGTGTTGGTGGACCTTCTTTGTTTAACTGCTACATGTACACAGGCAGGGAAAGTCCTAACATTGACTACACTGAGTGTGAGTGACATGGTACAGTATACCCAGTCCCATTAGCTATCGGTCATGTCAATATGGTTGCTATGTCACCTTAGTCAGTTAAGACATCCATTTTTCATTCATTATTGACCTACCAAGACTAATAGTTGTCCATACAATATGTCTTCTTATTCAACTATTTGCTTTGCAGCATCAAAACCTTGGTCTGGCTGCCAGTTTGCACAAACTTAGTCAGCTGACTGATAGCTGCAAAATAGTGACTTGCCCTACCCACTGGTGGCAACTCCCTAACTGACATCAAACAATGATGCCAGTAGTGTGACAGGATTATTTGGGCAACTATTTCCAAAATGAATCATTCATTGTCAACAAGTCACTTTCATAAAGTCCAGTGTTAAAATTCCAATGGTTAGCAGAATGTTAGCAGAATGACCATTTATCCTGCAAGTGTCCCTTTGTTAGTCACGTTGTTGGCGTTGACTGGGGGTTCTTTGACGCTTGCCGTGTGAAATAAGGGAGATCCCAAGAGGTCCAAGTACAGTTCCAAGTGGTTGGTTTACTAATATAAATGGATGTTACAACTTGTGGTTTGAAAATAAATAAATAAAGTCTTAGAGCACAAAGAGCAGCGAGGCCTAACCTCGACAGACAAGCCAGCAGAAAAATCATACAGCAAGGTCAAAAGCTGTGTGCTCCCAGTCAGCCTCACCTCCCACAGATCACTCTCCTATTTAATGGCCTTTTGACCTGTAGAGGGCACAAATTCTCGGAAAATAGAAACAAGTGCCAGCATTAAAGTAACGTGTAAAATAAAACACAGAAATGGCTCATACATAACCGGCCCCTAATTGTACTTGGTAAACAAAACAATTACCAAATTAAATAAAAATGGGAGCCTTGAAATCATTACTTTTTCTATGTATCAAGCATATTAAAGAAAAGATATAGAGTAGTACACCATTGACATCTTGAGTCTTCAAGGTTTGTCTTCATCACCCTCTAGTATCAAACAGAGCTTTGTGATGGGTCTTTTTATGATGCTGCTTTGGGTCTTGATTCTCACGAAGCGCACAAGTCCTTTCTGGTCAGGGAAAACTTCAATTATTTTACCTACAACCCAGGAGCCTCTTGGTGCAGTTGGGTCCACCACTAAAGCAACATCTCCGCACTGGAAGTTCCTTCTTTTGGTGTTCCACTTTTGGCGCTCTTGGAGTAGTGGTAACTATTCTAGCGTCCAACGTCTCCAGAAGAGGTTGGACAAATATTGAATCTGCCTCCAGCATCGTCTGGTGTAAAGGTCAGTCTTATCAAATGTACATGGTGGGAGAGTTGGCTCTGCCTTGAGCAGTAAGAGATCATTTGGTGTGAGGGGATGCAAGTCTCGAGGGTCAGTGGTGACTGTTGTGAGGGGCAGACTGTTCAAGATTGCTTCCACTTCACACAATACGGTCTGGAGTCCCTCCTCATCGATCCTCTGCTGTTTAAGAACAGAACAGAGGACTTGTCTGATTGATCTTATCAGCCTTTCCCATTCCTTGACTGCGTGTTTCGAGGGACACAAGGCCTGTGGTCTTCACCCTGTTGGGTTCCTTGGCTGCCTCCTTATACGCTTCCTGTTTTTCTGCTTTCTGCTTGGTTCTGCTCCACTTGTGCAGTACAGTAGGATGCGCCCTCTTGCAAATGGTGCATGACCGACGCTCCTTGCTCCTATGGCCTGTTAAGAGACATGCAAAACAGATACCTCTTTCTTTCAAGAATGTGATCTTGTCAGTATGATGTTTCTTTTTAAACCAAGAACAGCTTGCCAGTAGATGTTCTCCTGAGCAAAACAGACAGAATGGCCTATGTTGGCCTATTCCTCTGTTTGGGAGAAATGTGGATAACATCAATGGTTGCTGCATTTGTTGTGAAGCCCTTGTCATTGAATTTGGGTTTCACGGAACTTGAGAGTATGGGCCTTAGACCTTGAGCTTTTGGTGAGAGATCTTGTCTATCACCAAAGACAGGGTCTGTCAAGATTTTGACTTATCTTTTGATAAACTCAACTAAGGTTCTGAATGTGGCTCTGCGGTTTGTAGTTTCTTGCATACTTCAACTCTCCATCCCCCTCTCAACTTGTCGGGCAATTTGCTGACTAATAATTTCAAATTAGAAGCCAGATTGAATTCATCCATGTAGGCAATTTCATTCATACCATTCAAGCAACCTCTGAGGTACAGAACATACGATTTCAAGACAAAACGTATAAAATAAAACACAGAAATGGCTCCTACAGTTAGTGTTGTACTGAATGCACTGATCCGTTTTGAAATGTTACTGAAGTGACTGAGTTTGGTCCAGTCATGAGAGCCTAATGTTCGTCTGTTGTTGGGGATGGGTTTGTTTTGGCCCTGAAGGAAATGGAGTTTCCCAGCTGGCATCATCCAGATTTACTTTCAAAAGTTATGTGGTCACCCTTCAGGGGTGTGGCTTCATATGATCCACAAAGGAGCCTATTGTGCTCTCCATAAAACAAGCAGAAGGAAGAGGTTTGATAAAACACGTACATGCTGGGAAATTATCATGTGACTCTTGTAAAACAATAATGTTATAGTTTATGAGATGTGTGTGTGTGTTTGTTAGTGAGTGTGCATGTTTCCAGCCTATGTGTGCAATGGCATTGTGCCACATTGTAGGGATGGTTCATCATTAAACAGATATTCAACACAATCTTGCTGAACTTATGAAATACATTACCATACCATAATATACAGGTAAAAAAAACTGCTGGAATGTCATGTTCCACGTTGACCCACATTGTCTCTTAAAAGGGTGAGACCCCTTACATCAAACATGAATCTACCATCCAGTACAGTCCTGTACAATTCAAAGAACATCCAGTCACCATGGTACGTTGGTATAATAACACAGAAGTCCCTTAGGTTTAGAATGAACCTTTCCCCACATTGTTTAAATCATACATTAAACAAGAACCCTATAGGTCTCTCCCCCTGATCAATACTGTATGTTTGTAATCTCTCATGGATTTTTCTGCCACCATTATTATAGTGAGTCATTTACAAGTGTTTTGATTAGCTTGATTACCTTTCCTCTAAGGCTGAGCCAAACTTCCTTGAAATGCTTGACTTGTGTCGGGAGACTGTAAAACGTGAGCAAACATCCCTTCTATGTCTTCCTGTTGTCCTTTAATGATTGATACACGTATTTTCTCTCCAAATAACATTTCACCAAACATGGAATCTAAACCCAATAAAACGTGAATGAGGAACACACCCGTTACTGGTAGGCCTGCACATGGACAACAACAATACGACTACTCCTCTTCCTGCTGCAGGGCATACACAAAAAGACACAGATAACAATACAGAAATCCTCGACAAGGGTGAACCTTAACTTGTGTAGACCCGCCAAAAATATTAGTTTACTGGATTAATGCAAGTTCAAACGACATATGAGAAAGCTCCATAACAGCTGTGTAATAGAAACTGCTTTTCAGAGCCGAAGCCTCCATGGATTTCTGAGAGCTCCATTCGTCCCAGCCCCCCTCACACCTGACAGAACATCTAGAGAGTGATTGCAAGCTCCAGGAAAACACTGGTTGGTGCATCCACAGCCACTACCTCTCCTCTTCTGTGAAAGAGAGAGATAGACAGAGAGAGAGAGAGAGAGAGGTAGAGACAGAGAGAGAGGGATAGAGACTGGCCAGTGTGCATGTTCAGGTATGGTTGGCTCTGGAACTAGGCTGCTCCAATCTGGGTCTTCCTCTGCTGGACCAGCTGAATGAGCCCAGTTTCCAGGGTATTTTAGCAGTGCAGCCTATTGTTGTGACGTGGTGGCTGTTTGTGTTGTTTGTATTGTTAGTTACGCATGCATATGTGTCATTGCCAGAGGGATTGTGCGAGGGAGCTGTGAAAGTAACACTTGCAGCAAGTGTGGCCACATAAAAGTTAACAACAGAACAGTGAAACATGGTGAGTTATGAAGCCGGATCAAATACAAAACAGTTCTGAATGAGATTACACAAGGATGACCTTACATTAAATAGGTTTTGTTCATGTACTGCATTATCTAGTAGTATACTGTGGCGCCACTGTATATTTCACAAGTGTGTGTGTCCATGAGTGTTTGCGTGTGTGTTTGTGTGTGTTCCAGAGCGGGGGTTACGATGTCGACCTGTTTGTGGAGGTTCCAGACTGTGAGCTGATCTGCACAATCTGCAGGTGTGTGTTAAGGTGTCCCGTCAGAACGGCCTGCAGCCATGTGTTCTGCAAGAGCTGCATCTTGCAGTGGATTCAGAGGTACACAACACATTGCCCTCGCCACACACTCTGTATAGATACACTCATCTCCTTCACAAAATCCAGACACACCAATGGATGACCAACCGATCAGACACTAGATCAATCAGTGAATCAGAAGTTATTCTCGCATCTCAAGAAAACCAGAAAACATCCAACTGGTTTATTAAGGCCAAGCTGTGTCCAAGAGTTTGATCATGAATCCTGATAGATGTGAATCCTGATAGATGTGAATCCTGATAGATGTGAATTCTGATAGATGTGAATCCTGATAGATGTGAATTCTGATAGATGTGAATCCTGATAGATGTGAACCCTGATGGATGTGAATCCTGATGTATGTGAATCCTGATGTATGTGAATCCTGATGTATGTGAACCATGATGGATGTGAATCCTGATAGATGTGAATCCTGATAGATGTGAACCATGATGGATGTGAATCCTGATAGATGTGAATCCTGATAGATGTGAACCCTGATAGATGTGAACCCTGATGGATGTGAATCCTGATGGATGTGAATCCTGATAGATGTGAATCCTGATAGATGTGAATGGGAGCTGTGCATCTGTGCTGCAGGCAGGACTCGTGTCCATGCTGTAGGAAGACAGTCAGTCCCAGTCTGATGATGGCCTTGTACAAGCTGAACAAAACCATCGGGCGTCTGAGGGTCAAGGTGAGGCCCCCCCCCCCCCCCCCCCCCCCTCTCCAGACCTGGCAGCAGGGCCATATCATCGGGATGTGTTTCTGCAGCTGAACTGACACTCACTGTGGGAGCGAGTTGGTGCTGCCCCTCAGTCTCTTAAATCAACCGTATCTTTCTTATTCAAGCAGTGCTCTCTCTACCAACGATGACAAATAGCCACGTTTAAAATATCCTCTCCTCTCCTCCAGTGTGCCAACGAGGGCTGTTCCTCCACCTTCCTCCTGTCAGAGGAGCTCCTCCACTCCTCCTCCTGCCTCTTCCAGGAGGTGCCCTGCCTTCACCAGGGCTGCTCTGCCCAAGTGCCCCGGCACCACCTAGAGAGCCATGCCCGCCACTGCAGCCACTGGATCCAGCTCTGCCCGATGGGCTGCGGCACCACGCTCACCCAGGCCACAAGGGCTCAGCACAACTGCTACAGGTCAGTGAGTGAGGCAGTCTGCCCCCTGGAGGCGTGCTCAGGCTCTGAAGAGCTGGTTTTGTTTTGAATCCGGGGCGTTCCTTCAGTGACAGTTGAGAGAAGTTCTCTTAATTGTGAGATGTTTGTTGTGAGATGTTGTGAGATGTTTGAATATTTTCTGTCGGCGTGTAGCTGATCCCAGATCAGCCCATTCCAACCACAGCTGTTCAGAGAGACCCCAGACCTGATCTCAGACCTGTCCCTCCCAGGCAGCTGAAGCAGCAGGTAGAGGCTCAGAGGCGGAGTCACAGGGCCATCGCCAGAGCTCTCGGCAGGAAGATGAGTCGAGTGCAGAGCGCCATCACTCACATGAAGAGACAGGTGGCACTGATCAGCAAGAGCTTGGATTGGCTGGAGGGGGGCGTGGAGGGGGTAGAGGAAGGAGAGAGGATGAGAGGAGGAGAGGAGAGTGGAGAGAGGGAAGGAGAGGAGGAGACTACAGATGAGAGCAGCACCAGCAGCAACAGTAGCAACAGCAGCCCCTAGAATAGCAGCATCTTCATTAAAGATTCATCTCCTGGTGCTATGAGATCATTTGGGAAACAACTTATTTGTGGGTGGGGGTGTTTATGGAGGGATACAACAGGAAGTAGAATAGATAATATCACAGGGGGGAACACAGTGAAAAGAACATAGGCAGCAGTAGTGGCAAAACTAGGCTTTATAAAATATTTATTGACCTGTTTTGAGGTTAGTTCATTTTTGCATTTTTATAGAAGGAGAGAGACTTTTGTCCATCACTAGGATGGGAAACGGCAAAAACCTTGTCTGCATGAATAAAAAGGCATTCAATATATGACTTGATTCTTGCTTTTATTTGATGATTTTTTTTTACTGTCATAATAAATATGGAACTCTCAAAACAAGATCGAACTGTAAACAATCAAAGCAGCGTGCTAACACACATCACGGTACTGTCTGTCACATGTAAACATGGGAGTTTTCAATTTGTGTGCGTGTTGTTATAGAGTCGGTAGTCCACCAGGAGGCACTATTTAGAGTCAGTTGGGTGTTCGGGAGGAATTCTCTCTATCAAGTCCAGGGAGGATCTACGTGAGGGAGTCGGTGGAGCTGGGCTGCACTGATATCCAGGAGGACTATCCATCCCAGAATGCATCAGAGGAAGGCAGATGTCGTCCATGTTGGGCAACACAAACACTTTCTGAAAGGAACAGAGAAGAGAGTGAAGTCAGCCGGAGAGTTGGGATCACAACGACAGGCTGTGTGGAACAGAGGAGAGAAAGGATGAAGCAGAAAGCCACTGGGACAGGAGGAGACAAGACAACCAAGAGATGGACGGAGCGATGGAGGGAGGAGTGTGGGAGGCAGCGATGGAGGGAGGAGTGTGGGAGGCAGCGATGGAGGGAGGAGTGTGGGAGGCAGTGATGGAGGGAGGAGTGTGGGAGGCAGTGATGGAGGGAGGAGTGTGGGAGGCAGCGATGGAGGGAGGAGTGTGGGAGGCAGTGATGGAGGGAGGAGTGCGGGAGGCAGCGATGGAGGGAGGAGTGCGGGAGGCAGCGATGGAGGGAGGAGTGTGGGAGGCAGCGATGGAGGGAGGAGTGTGGGAGGCAGCAATGGAGGGAGAAGTGCGGGAGGCAGCGATGGAGGGAGGAGTGCGGGAGGCAGTGATGGAGGGAGGAGTGCGGGAGGCAGTGATGGAGGGAGGAGTGTGGGAGGCAGTGATGGAGGGAGGAGTGTGGGAGGCAGTGATGGAGGGAGGAGTGTGGGAGGCAGTGATGGAGGGAGGAGTGTGGGAGGCAGTGATGGAGGGAGGAGTGTGGAAAGCAGCGATGGAGGGAGGAGTGTGGGAGGCAAGGCTGTGACCTGGAACTCCTCCTGCAGCTTCCTCTCGATCCACTCGGTCACATGACAGAAGGTCACCTCCCGCTCACCAAGCTTGGGCCGCACGCGCAGGTCCAGCTTGGGAGGCTCACTGAAGCTGTACCTGAAAATACACACACATTACTTGACACAAGCCGAATAACAGTTTTTCATTCACGCAGAAGTGGACAAACCATATGATGGCGTCGTACCATATCCTGTCGGTCGGTGGGGGTGGTATGTTTACGACAAGGGGGCCAGACAGCTCCTGCACCTCCACGGCCAGCAGCAACGGCGTGTTGGACATCTCCTCGATCTTCTTCTTGATGAACTCGTTCTCTGTTGCCTTCTGGAAGTACTTGGACTTGGCGATCTTGTCCACGAATCTGAGCAGCCTCCTTCCTTTCTTACCTCCGCCCGCAGCCACGCTGTGGAGACGAGGAGAGGAAGAGAGAAGAAATAGGAGAGGAAGAGAGGGAGAGGGAAAGAGAGAGAGGGGGAGAAAGAGATTGAGGGAAATACATGTATATATATAATATATACAGAGAGAGAGAGAGAGAGAGAGAGAGAGAGAGAGAGAGGGGGGGGGGGGGGGGGGAGTTAAAGGAAGATGACTTAGCATAATGCTCCATGATTGGAATATAGCACTAGGAGGTCAAATATCCAAACTGTCCAATGATTAAAATCATGAGACGTTCCCTGTCTCTATTTCTATCCCCTCCTCCCCCCTCTACCTCTCGTATGCCGTCCATCTTTCCCCATCTCTCCCCATCTCTCCCTCTTCTAAACTCCTCTCTCCTCCCCCCTCTCCTCACTCCCCCCTTCCTTGAATTTCATCTCTCCTCTCTACATCCCACCCATTCCCTCTCCACTTCCCTCCCCCACCTTCCTCCCTTCCTCCTCACCCCTCGGCTCCAAGTGGCGTCCCTTTTTCTCCCACAATGCCTTGGGGCTCGGAGAGCGGCAGCTCTTCCTCGTCGGAGGAACCAGCGCTGGACGACTCCTCGTCACTGTCAGCCAGCGTAGCGAGGACGGATCGAGACCTGGGGGGGGGGGGGGGGGGGGGCGAATTCATAGAATGAACCTTTTGAAATAAAATTTTGCTTTAGAGCAAAAGCATACTAAGAATAAACATGTAACCATAGTGACTGTGCAGTACTGCTGGGCAGAGACAAGCCACAGCGGCACTGAGGTCACGACAACACAGACAGTGTAAGCCCATTTCATATCCAGACTATCGCCTGGCATGGGTTCAGCTCATCAAGCTAATGCTGTGTTTATCCATCCTGTGTGTGTGTGTGTGTGGGGGGAGGGGCTGTGAAAGTATGTGTGAGTGGGGGGGGGGGGGGGGGGGCATTCATAGGGGAAGAGAAAGTGCTTGTCTATCCGATGAAGCTGACAGGACCCTCGACTGTCTGTCTCTTTCTGGGTGACGGTTGTCTTATCGAGACACACACACAGGGCATGTAATAACTGCTTTCACAATGCCATGCCCTACAGTACTTTACATGCACCCCAGGTCCCTAAACAGGCTTTTTTTTTTTACAACAGAAGAAATGATAAATGAGTACTGACCCTGTGCTGCTGGTCTCAGCCAGACTGTCCGTGTCCAGAACCCCCTCCCTGCCCTCCCTGCCCAGCCTCGACAGGTTGAACTTGGTCTGCAGGGTCATTTGCAGGGCCCCCGTGTACACCACATCCAGCTCCAGCCAAAGGCCTGGGCGGAGGGGAGAGGGGTTAGAGTAGAGAGAGAGAGGCACGCACACACCACTACAAATGCACACACACACAGTCAGGGTGGAACAAGCATGGGCACGAGCACACACATGGTGAGCTCTACTGTAGTATAATCCAGATCAGGCCTAAACATGGTCTGAGAAATATTATGGGATAGAAGCAGCACTTTCTCGGAATCCCTGCTTTATAGAATATGAAGATTTTCGACAAAATCAAAAGTCTTTAGCAAGCGCTATCCAGAACAGTACACTACATGTAATCCCTACTGCTCTGTGGACACTCGGCCTGTCGGAAACTGCTCAGACAACCAATTATCCAAAGACAATGGCAGCGTCATCGGCCCCAGAAGAGCTACTCTGGAAGCTGATTAAATGGATTTGCTGTGATTATGAGGTCTTGCCAAATGACGGTAAATGACGGCAGATTATAAGAACAGAGCCAGGATGACACGGGGGGTTGGAGGGGGCTGTGGGAGGCAGGGTGGGACTTGATGCAGGCTGTTGCGTAACCGGCGTACGGATGGACGGTGGCGTATGCACGGGAAGAGAAGGGGGGAGATTGACGTGGAACTCCTAGGTGATGGCAACCACTCTCTCTCTCTCCTCCAGAGCTGCAAATCCTTCCTAAGCACTACTTAGACCTACTGCATGTGGACGAGGATGTTGGGGCACACACACACACACGCACGCACGCACGCACACACGCACACACACGCACACACGCACACACACCAACATGGCTTGTTGTTTGTGCCCAGCAAGGGGTAACAGCCCCATGGCTCGGAGAGATTACAACCACATAAAGAACATCTCATTATTATATGCAGTCAGACAACACTCTGCTTCAATCACGTAGGCCCCATCTAGATCTGTCTGTCCCAGAATGAGACTGTGTGTGTTAGAGTGTGTGACATAGATGTATGTGTATGTGTGTAGTTATTGCCTCTCTGGTTGACCACTGGTCTGGAGGTTCGGTTCACTTGAGGCAAACAGGATCCCATGTCCAGCTCTGTCAGAGTCAGCTCATTCATGAAATAAGGCAGCTGCAGGTAAACACATACACACACACACACACACACATTATATATCATTCTACTCCATTGCTGCATTGCTGTAAAACATGCACAAGCATGAGCGCACACACACACTCACTCTGATCTTGCTCAGCTTTTTCTGGATCTTGTGGGAGACGAGGTCGGCCCAGTACTTCTCCCGCAGAAAGTCCCAGAACATTCGACCAATCAGCGCATTGACCCACTCGGTTTGGCCCGCCTCTGGGAAATCAGAGAGATCGCAGGTGCACTGTGGGAGAACATTAAACAGCTGAGTCAGAGTTGCAAGACTAGAATAATGAATATGGACACAGCAAGAACAATCTACAATGGATATTTCTGGGATGACCACGTGATTCTAAAACATAGTGAAGCCCTTCTCTATTCCTCAATCGTGTCTTTTCTAAATGTACGGCATAAAATCCGTCCTGTGTTTCCTGTTATTCTGAATCTGCAGTCGTCTCACCTTCTCTTCAGCGGTGGCTGTGGGGCTGGCCTCTAGGCTGCTACTTCCAGGGCTGTCCAGTGGGCTAGGCTGCTCCACAGCCAGGAGTCGAGCCATGTAGCTGGGGTAATCAAGCAGAGGAGGCCCCCTGATGCTCCTGGAGGTCTGGGTCTGGGGCAGCGAAGGGATGGTGGGAGCGAGGGAGGCCTCCTCCTCGGTGCTGCCTAGCCTGCTGGACCCCATGCTGCCTGGGGTGTCCCCTGGGGGACTGCCACTGCCAGCCACGGGTACAACTACAGAATGTCACAGAAGTTAATGATATGGTTTTATCTACAGGATACGGTCTCTAGGGACACACAGACAGAATAGCACAGTAGGAAAACTTGATAGACTTGATTGAATTCTCATTTTCAAGACAGGCACACACACACACACACACACTTCCTATCTCCCGCTATACCAGATCTAACTGCACATCTCCCAGGTGTCTCCTTCTGCGCAACCATGGATGCGGAAGAGAACCGGTGAAACCATTCCTCCTTCTCTCTTCCTGTGCGACCGAAGAGGTAGAGGGTGGTGGGGAGGTGGCTGTGCTCCGTCTCCTCCACGGGGGGCTCCTCCGCCCCCACCCCTGCCCCCACCCCTGCCTCCTCCTTCGTCGGCCCCTCCCAGAGCTGGAGGCAGATGGGGTATTTAGGGTTCCAAAGCCTCTTGCGGGCCAGTGGGGAAGGCAGCAGGAACACCTGGGAGAAGAACACATGACTGTAATACAGGCCATGATGTCACTCTGCTGTACTGTTCCCGTCGCTGGTCTTCCTGTGCTGATGTCAGCATTGATGATGGTGATCTAACCTTTCTCAGAATACAATTCTAGGAATGTACTTATTCCATCATGTATACGTGAATTCCTGTATTCCTCACGCACCTTGCAGTGTGCCAGCTGGTAGGACTGTGTTCTGGTGAAGGAGGCCTCTGGCAGCCTCTCGTCGTACGCTGCCCGGCGAGGGATGCTGGTCCTGGGGTAGGACAGGCTCAGACACCCCCCCTCCAGACTCGCCCAGACAGACTGGCTCAGGCACGGGTGGTGCGTCTCTGGGTCGTACTCACTCACCTCGTTCATCCAGCCCTGATGGGGAGAGAGAGAGAGAAAGAGAGAGAGAGAGAGAGAGAGAGAGAGAGAGAGAGAGAGAGAGAGAGAGAGAGAGAGAGAGAGAGAGAGAGAGAGAGAGAGAGAGAGAGAGAGAGAGAGAGAGAGAGAGAGACAGACCCTTAAATGGGCATACGCAGTCAGGAACAACATTGCAGGGAAAGTGATCATATCTCCAGTTTAGATAACCCTTCTTTGGTCACAGCGAGAGAGAGAGAGAGAGAGAGTTCAATTCAGCTCAGCAGTAAAAGGGTTGTGGGTGGCCACACTGATTGATAACCAGACTCCCACCTTGACACACATAATGGACCCCATACTGCAATATAACCAGCCACCCACTCACAGGCAGAGGCTGAATGAAATGAATTGAAATTGACGTCACACTCAGTTCTAGCTGTTCAGCCACAAGCTGTTCCATGGAGTTTTGCTTATGATGCAGTTGAATCTCTGCAATCCATCATTACAATACTCACCTTGAGAACACAAGGCTCTGTACTCAAGGGGTCAGCGTCAGTGCTCTCCCCCAGAGTAAGGAGCCCTCTGTGGGGGAGAGGAGGCCCACAGGTCCTGAAGGTTCTGGAGGAGCCCAGCCTGATAAGCAGCAAGCCCAGCAGGAAGCCCAGGCCAAGGCCCAGCGCCAGGCCAGACAGATAGGAGCTGATGGGAAGCGTGAGGTAGGCGTAGGATAACACGGCCACACAGAACAGCCCCATACGAGGCAGGGCCACAGGAGGAGGTGGAGGAGGCAGAGGTGTGCGGCGGACACTTGGTCCTGAGGGGAGGAGAGTCTGAGGCAATCTCCTCGGTCGCCCAGGATCTCGGCGGTCAACGGCGACGACCTGTATGATGTCATCGTAGGTGCAGATCTCCAGGTCTTCCCCGCGGTCTGGTGTTTTGGCATGGGCGGAGCAAGTCCTGTGGTGGCTCCGCCTCGGGAATCGGCTGCGAGGCCAATCGGTCGCAGTGGGTGAGTCGGCGTCTGTACTCCTGGAGCTCTTCAACAGAGGCTCGGTGACCCCCACCTCCCCCCCACCGCTGTCCCTCCCTGCTGCCCCATAGACACCTCTAGAAATGGGGGAGCCGGATAGGGGAGCCCCCTGGCTTCCCTGGGCCCTCTGGTGCTTGGGGCTGCCGGAGCTCTCCTCCTTCATGATCTTGGTGAACATGTTGAGGGGCTCCTGCATGGCCTCCGTCAGCTTCCTCTTGGTGTCCTCCAGCTCCATCTTGAAGAAGCCGCCCTTGGGCGTTTCTATGGGCGACAGGCAGCTGGGGGAGGGGGGCGCGGTCCGCGAGTCGCCGTTGCTGCGGCCTTTCGGCTGGGTCAGCTGCTTCCACAGGTGGAGGTTGAGGCGCGAGTCCGACCTGGACTGGGACACTTCAGGCTCGGAGCGGGAGAGCTCGGTGGAGATGGATTTGACCAGGCTGATGAGGGGGCCGGGGCCGCAGCGAGGAGCCCTCCTTGAGTTCCAGCTCGGTGGACAGGGACTTGACCAGGCTGGCCAGGGGCCGGGGAGAGGAGGCTGGGTTTGGGCTGGGGGTCAGGAGGCTGGGGGCCGGCGTGGAGCTGAGACAGTCTCCCAGGGAGCCCGGGGAGGAAGGGGAGAGGGGAACGTGGAAGGCCGGGGAGTGCAGGTGGCCACGGTCCACCTTCGTCCGCTCCTCCTCCTGGTAGATGTGGTAGTCCCTGGACAGGGAGATGGAGGGGTAGTCTTGGTCCTGATCCTGGTCCAAGGAGAAGATGAGCTGGCTGTCGTCCAGACTGTCCCACTCTCCCTCCGTCCCGGTCAGCTGGATCACAATGTCCCGCTTGGCCCCAGCTGAGGGGCCCCTGTCTGGGACAGAGGTGGAGGGGCATGGGGCTGGGCTCTCAAGAGGCCTGAGACACCCTCCCTCGTGTACACATCCTCCTCCTCTTACGCTTCTCTCTCCTCCATTTTCTCCCATCTCTGCCATTCTTATCTTTACATTGCACGCCCCAGGGACCTGGGAGTTAGCGAAAGAAAGAGAGAGAGAAGTAGCCAGTCAGCTGTGTCATTAAACCTCGGCGCAATAGAAAGGGAAAACAAGAGAAAGTGCAGGGAGAGAGAGTTCATTCATTTTCACGTTTAATATTTGTTTCCATCAGCAGTTACTTTGTCAATGTGAGACTGGCTGACGGTGGTGTTTGTGAGATAGCATAAATATGTTTGTGTCTGGAGGAAATTACATAAACCTCTGTATGGACTGTCTAAATTAGACCCAGATAACACAGCCCTCTTCTCCTCTCCTTCCTTCCTTCTTTCTTTCTTTGTTTCTTTGTTTCTTTGTTTCTTTCCTTCCTTCCTTCCTTCCTTCCTTCCTTCCCTCCTTCCCTCCTTCCCTTCTTCCCTTCTTCCCTCCTTCCCTCCCTCCCTCCCTTCTGCTTTTGAAGGGAGGGAGGGAACCCATTTATGAATGGGTTTTGGAGGTTCAAAAATAGAGGAGAGCGTTTTCTCCCCAAATGTTGTGTAAAAAGTAGGGCAATACCAAAGAAGACTCGAACCCAGCCAACGTTTTACTTTAGGGTCACTGGTTCCAGAAAGCATCCAGGTTTAGAAGGAAATGGACTCTGACACATCAGCCCTAACTGCCGAGCTGATCCATCTAGATCAGTCACCTCTCTCCGGGGTGGACCACGTGTATGACTGGGTGGCCCTTCCAACCGCACCACACTAATGAAGAGCATCAAAGTGGAACCGTTTTCTCTCCCTCCTCTAACGAGGCATCCGTCTGCCTCAAACCTGCTGTCACAAACACCGCCTCCCTGATCTGATGGCTGCTGGCGCCGCTTACGCAACCCTGAGATGAGCGCTCGCACACCCGTCAGCCAAAGATGCTCTGCGTCGGGATGTGGGTGTAGATACAGCTTGTGAGGCAGCTTGCAAGCTATGCTCATGTTTACACCCATTCATCCGTGTCCTCGATAGCTGAACAGAATCGGGACGCATAATGCCGACGGCTTAAGATGTTAGTGGCCAGGGAAATGTCTGGGGGGAGGAAGGAGGCTTTTGAGCAGCGTCATTCGTTGTTGAAGGAAGAAAGTAGAGAAGAAGAAAATAACATCGCTAGATGGCTTTGGAAGGAACGATGGATAGTATAGCTGAGACCTAATGAATCCCTCCTCCGTCTTTCTGGGTCAAGTACTCTGCTCTTTAGAAGTGAGTTAAAGAGCACCTTCTGGAGTTGCATAACTGTATTATAAAACTGTGGCACAAAATCAACCAGTTTTACAGCATCTGGCAGATTCTCTCTAATCCCTTTACCCAAAATGGGCTGGAGAGATAAAAACACACACACACACACACACTTACACACATACGCAAGCAGACACAAAAATCCCCTCTGCCACGCAAACATTAACACACACAGACAGAAACATTTGCGACCCCATATGAAAATGTACACAGATGGGAACCTCCGACCCTAAAATACAAATCTAAAAACAAACAAAAAAATCCAGTAGGTTTTCGGACTGAGGTAATCTGTTCTGTGTGGGGCAGGCCGGTGACAGACAGGGTTATGAAATGCCTCATTAAGCATGATCCTAGACAGGCTAAACACTCAATAACCTTGTTGATTTTAGCCAGTGTGGTGAGTGCAGGAGGGGAATGCAATCCACTGGTCCGAGCTGCTGTTTAAAAACAGCATGAACCGCAAAGGTTGATGGAACATGATTTCATGATCTCCAGACAGTGATTCAAAGAGGATTCTGGAGGGTATGTGTTGGTGTGTGTGTTCAAGTACAGCTAGTTCCCTACTCTCTCATCAGACTTTACAGTCAAACTCAGATTATCTGTTCTGCAGGATTTCAGGGACAGCTGGATTATCGAACAAAAACGACTCGGTCAAATCACTTGTGAAACGGAAAACTTGTGTAGGGACTTATGCCTACATAGGCCTACTTCAAGCCTACTGTACTACAACCTGACATTCAAGTTAAAATGTTTCTTCGAATGCCGTCACTTGTTGAATATATAGGCTACATTTAACATTTAACTATAGGCTACATGCCAGATTCATTCCTATTGAAAACAGTGTTAACCCCAAGGCTAAAAAATAATTCAGCGTCAGATCTGCATGCATTTTTTAGAGTGTGTTCGATAATTAGACAGACAATTCGGCAGTGTCATTAACATGCGTACCTACTCAGAAAGACGCGACCATTTGTGTTTGTTAGATCTGGTCCTCAAACTCCTGATTTATTGTTTAAAAAAATGTATGCTACAGAATGTATGAAATATGTTTTCGTTTATAGACTGTAGCTTGGTTTAGTCTGATACAGAGTTAATTCAATTTACAGAACGGCATTGCTTGTTTTAAACATGATTATCATAGATACATTGACAAAATCCAACGTCAACATGAAAGGAACATTATTTTGAGATAATAGCGCACTTACGTTTGACTTGAAACTCGCTGTTAGTACAATACTTGCGTCACTCCATGCCTGGTAAACCTGCGCACCGATCTGAAAGTGGTGAGATGCTCTTCCAGCTTCACCGTGTTGCGATCACACCTCCCCCCGCACTCGCGGACCGCTTCAATCCAGATGTGACACGCGCTGCTGAGCAGCGGCTCACCATCACCAATCTGATTATGAAAACCCTGGCAGCAGTGCACTTTAATCCAGATTAAATACCCCAGCCATGCCCCCCCCCCCCCCCCCCCCCATACACACACACACTTTCAAACTGAAACAGAGATGATCAGTTAAGTGAACAAACAGTATGGCATCTTGATATAACATTCCCGACAGTCTGACCAAAGTAGCCTGGAAAACGTATTAAAGCGAGCCAACAGCTAATAATATTGGTATCGTTCACCTGTCACAATGACTCTGCTCTCTATCCCATTCCTGTCTGAATGCAGCACGCCTGAACGAGAATACTGGAGTCAACCATGCCCTGGAGCACTAGCAAGAAGCTCCACTAACAATAAAAAATGAACCTTGCTGTCTCCCTCTTTCCCCCCCCCCCCCCCCTCTCTCTCTCTCTCTCTTGCTCTCTCTCTCTCTCTCTCTCTCCCTTTCACTGCCTCCCCCTTATGTGTGTCCCTCTCTTTCACTCCATATCACAACCCCACATATCTCGCTCTCCCTTCTCTTTCAGTTTCTCTCAGTCTCCCTCTCTCTCCCCTCACCCGTTCTCCTGGCCTAGATACAGAGGAGCCCTGGACCTGACAGTATGAGGGATGGCCATGCAGGGCCTGTTCTGTGGAGACTGCCACAGCTGGGGTCAGTACAGCAGCCTGCCTCTGGGTCCCCCTGCGGGACTAGCACAGCAGCTGATGGAGTGGGAAAGGCTCTGCTCTCTAGACATCTGTGGTGCTGTGTTGTCAGTCTGTGCTGTTAGAGCCACCCTAAAAAAATTCTGCATACAGTACAACCCTGAGGTGGAACATTTTTCTTATTTCTTTCAACTTTGTTACAATGGGTTGTCTTTAGTTCTATAGAAATGGTTCTTTAAATAATTCCCATTAGAGTGTAATGTGTCTGTCTCTAATAACAATTCATGAATGCAATGGTTTATAATGTGGTTGGAGTAATTAAAGACCAATTGTATCTTAGATACAGTATGCAAACTTGCAGCAGATAGAGTACTCTTTTAATCAATCTGAAATTGATCCAGGCATATCATAAGGAGAAAATTAGATGTCATTATGCTAAGCAGACACATTGTATTGCTGCTTATTGGTTTAATGACTGATTTGCATAAGAAAATCAATTGACACAGTATTTGCAAATTAGCTATATTTAGAAAGTGGATTCCAAATGGTACAGTGGGCTTTACATATTTATCTCGCATATGGAATTATGATAATTAGGCTGCTGCTATAGAAGATGTGGTAGTACTGAATGAGCACTAGGAGCCAGAGGGGTTCCGACCACCCTGTCACACACCCCTCCAGTTCCTGTGTGTGCATGTGTGTGTCTGCATACCTTGCCATCTGTTGACGTGCAACTGTTCAAAAATAGCCCATCTCACAGTCACCGGAAACTTCCCTGAGTGGCCAGTATAAAGGCTAGCGAGGGCTGTCAGTGCATGTGTGAGAGAGTGTGTGTCTCTGCACAACGACCATGTGCTTGCTACGGACTGTCAAATCAGATAAAGAACAATGGACAGCACACAGTGAATTCTGTGTAGTTAATGGAGTGGTGGAGTTCATGAGCTTATCCCTAATTTGTCTCAACAACTGAACTATACGGTCAAGTGAAGTAGGAATACGCCTGACTCTGCCTGCTACACTGTCACCTATTGAAGTCATTGACGCGCCATTACAGGCGGCTCTGTGGTTTTGAGACATGGAGCCTTTCTCAGACCAGTTCCTGGAGTTCCACCACATCCACGGCTCTAATGTGAGACTGGACCCATCCTGCACCCAGGCCACGCGGGTCGAGAGCTTCGCCAATGGGGTTTGCTTCAGCGGGAAACCCCTGAGCCCGGGGGAGATCTTCCTGGTGGAGGTTGAAGAGAAGGAGCTAGGCTGGTGTGGCCACCTCCGCATCGGGCTGACCAGCCGGGACCCGAGTACCCTGGAGGTGGTGCCAGAGTACTCCCTCCCCGACCTGGTGGACCTGGGGGACAGCTGGGTCTTCGCCATCACACGCAACCATAACAAGGTCAAGGAGCAAGCACCTGGGGCTGGGGGAGAGGGGGCAGAAGAGGGAGGGCTGGCTGGAGGTAGGGTGCTAGGAGGTGGGGAGGGTGAAGGCCGGGTTCTGGGAGGTGGAGGAGAAGACAACCCCAGCTCCAACAACAAACCCAAGGCGTTCTTCACAGACTCTCACCTCCAGATCAACCGCTTCTGCATCCCCATGGACAAGCTGGTGGGGCGGAGCCGGCCGGGGCGATTCAGCCACATCCTGGATGACCTGTACAAGACCAACGCCCTGCCACCCACCGCCAGACGGAGCCGGATAGGCGTGCTGTACGTGCCAAGGGGGCAGGGCCTGGCTGACATGCATATCGTCATCAACGGGGAGGACATGGGGGCGTCGGCCAGGGGGATCCCAACCAATCAACAGCTCTACGCTGTGGTGGACGTGTTCGCCGCTACCAAAACCGTCCGCATCGTCCAGGTGGAGTATGGATGTAAGTGATAACCTGTGGGTGGGAACTAAAGTGATAACCTGTGGGTGGGAACTAAAGTGATAACCTGTGGGTGGGAACTAAAGTGATAACCTGTGGGTGGGAACTAAAGTGATAACCTGTGGGTGGGAACTGAAGTGATAACCTGTGGTTGGGAACTGAAGACGGATTGAAAAACTGACTGAAACATACAGTAGAATGAGCATATTTGTTATTGAGAAATAAACAGGAAAACAGGCTGTAAATAAAAAATACTCTCTCTCTCTCTCTCTCTCTCTCTCTCTTGCTCTCTTTCTCTATCATTGCTTCTTTCCCAGTCTCCTCCCTGCAGACCTTGTGTAGGAAGATCATCCAGAAGCACATCGTACACAGGATGGCTCTGGACTGGCTGGAGCTGCCTGAGAGACTCAAACACTTCTGCAAATACGAGTGACGCAATGGAACGTGGACTCAAACAGATTTGACAAACGAAACCAGTGAACTGATCAAATTGCATATTAAATTCGTATCTATTCACTTTTCCTACATGTATGGGTAGCTTTGTGCATTTTGTGATAAAGTTTCACTTACTTGTCGTCAACCTTTACTTGTTATAAATGTAAGTGCAATAATTCACAACTCCGCATGCTTGAGCTTTCACCGTTTATCTTGCGGTGACATCTAGTGGTTGATTTTAGAACTCTCCAACTGGGCGGGGCTTTGAATTACGTCATGACGTCTTTGTCTTACGTATGAAGAATCTCGCCGACACCGAAAGCCAGGTTGTTTACTTGACGCTGTCGAACATTACCTGCACTAATAGCGAGGTTTACAAACGCAAACTTAAAACCGAAACGGTCTTGACTCTGTAATCACCATGTCGTTTTGTTCGTTTCTTAATAGTGAGGTTTATAAAGACCATTTTAAGCCAGGTGAGTGGTCAGAATTTAGGCTAGTCTAGGCTGTTGGTGATGTAACTGCACCTGCTCTTGACTGATTACGTTACGTTGTATAAACTGTTTAAAAGTGACATGTTTGTACGTATATTAACTTAGATACTGACGCGAGACATGCAAGTTTGCATAGAGAAAGGAAATAGGTATCGCCAGAAGGCCTATAGCTTTTTGTGACTTCCCCAGTCACAGCACTAGATCATACACACAAACACTTCTGTTTCATACCAATGTACTTCATAGCAAACTAGTGAGCGTGTATTTTATTCCTCCAGCTGTGGCACTTGCAGACATTCACTGAGAGCTGTAACAATAGTATTAATCCCATCCTTGACCCCTTCATCCGTGTCCCTTCTCTAAGGGATATACGTGTGCTCCCAGTGCCGCCACCCTCTCTTCTCCAGCAGGTCAAAGTTCGCGCACTCCTCCCCCTGGCCTGCCTTCACTGAGACCATCAGAGAAGACAGCGTCACCAAGATGATGGAGTCTCTCACCGCCTTCAAGGTCTGAAGTGTCACCCTAGCGTCACTGCCAGAGGCAGGACTGATGCTGTCCTGATCTCCAGCTCCCGGGGCGGGCTCCCACTGTGTTACTTAGGTGTGCTGTGTTCTTGTGTCCCCAGGTGCTGTGTGGTAAGTGTGGGAGCGGCCTGGGCCACGAGTTTGTGAACGACGGCCCTGAGGAGGGGCGCTCGCGCTTCTGAATATTCAGCCACTCGCTTAAGTTTGTCCCCAACAAAGGTAACAGGCTGCTGCGCCCTGAGAGAGGAAAGTCCTCTGATGCTGTTCGAGAAATACTGAATATTGATTAAGTAAAGCTTTCCTGTACATCAGTGTTGGTTTTCATTTCCTTTATTTGTTCACCCTACTTCTCTTACTCTCCCTCTCTTCTCCCACTCTGTCTTGTGGGGTCCCCCTCTTCCCCTTCTCCCTTTCTCCCCCCCCCTCTCTTTCTCTCTCTTTATCTGTTCCAGACAAGCAGTAGAGGCGAGGAGGTTAGGAGCCAACACAGGAAGTGCAGTAGAAAGTAGGAAGCTGTAGTCCGCACAACAACAACAACCGCCACCACCCCAGGCCTCCATGTTGGAGGGGCTGGTCAGCCAGTGATGTGGACGGGGTTCAGGCCTGAGAAGGACACCCTGTCACACTGATGAACATCTGACCTGCCTGGGGCACTAGGACCTGGGGGGGATCAGGTATCCCAGCCAGAGAATCATACCCTGGAGACCTCTTATAAACTTAATTGATAAGGATATCTTATCAAGTGCAATGATTTCCGTTGTGATAATAAAAAGGATGTGCAAAGTATTTACATTTTAATTTAGACCTCATAGCTCCTTGCAGTCCAAGCAGGGTACAAGAAACCGATGTATTTATGTAATCTTTAGATTTTAGACCAATGGACCAATGGGAGCAAGGAGGAAGCAAATGTATCTCTAAATGTTAGCATTTTAATTTCTTTACTAACATTTGCTTCCTTCAATTTTTATGATTTCAAACCCACGTTAAGGGGTATTCTGTATACTTACTGTTTCTTAACTTGAATGCCTATTTGCACTATGAGCCATGCTATTATTATTCTTCAACAAATTTGTATGATTCCTCATTAGTGTTCTGTATGTTATTTATGCATTTGTTGTTAGATATATGTTAGAATAATTCATTTCAATACATGGTGTTTGATTGTAGTTTTATTTAATTGTATCAGCCAAAGCAATACCTAAGCTATGTTTGTTTTTGAATCAGTTAGGTACTTTAGCAGTCTTATCTCATTTGTCCTTGTTGATAAAGACATTGATAACCTCATGGTTTTCACTCTTATAACTCAACTAAAGAGAGTGACAATAAATAAGTGACCAAAGTTGGATTACTTAGCTTGACAGACTATTCATTTTCTCATCCTTTAACATTGAGTGCTGTCCTGAGGCTGTGGTACTAGTGATGTCACTAGGAGAGAGAGACCAACAGGGGGGGCTGTCTGGCCTCTGTATGACCACCACTGAGGTGCTACTCTGGTTAGCCCCCTCGACCCCTGGCCTGCCAGGCTGGTGATCTGGCCATCATCCATGCCCTGCCATTATTGGCACTCACCATGGAGTTCATTCGATCTCATGTCATCTATCTCACCTCCTGAAACAAACTGTAAAAGACTTGAATTAGAAATCTGTCTTTTTCAGCCCCTGTGAATGATGACAATAATGAGGTTCTTTTTGTGAGATACCTCCAGGTATGATTGTGTCTGTTGTACTGTTGGGTGTTTGAGACTTGAGGTGTATGAGAAGCAGTTGTTCAGTGTGGTGGGTGTATCCTGGGGGGGGCAGTGCTGGTCTGGTCGTACCCCAGGTGGAAGCTGTTCTGTGGGGCTTGGCGTCTGCCACAGCCCCCTGTGGGTGAGAGGAGTGGCCCTACTAGCCCAACCTGACAGGAGAGCTATTATTACTGTACCAGCAAAACACACACACTTATACACACTTATACACACAAACACACACACCACTGCCCTCTTAGACCACTGACATCATGGAATGTGTGTCTTGGGCAGGATACTGTACAGTATGTGTTCAGAGACACACTCATACACACACACTATCCTGAGATTAAATGTATCATTTTGGTATTGGATCACTTATTTCTTTGCTGTACGACTATGGTGAACTGTTTTGTGAGTGTCTCAAGAGAGCTTTTTAACATAGCATTAGTGTAGAAATGGTTTACACTGCAAGACCCAGTTGAATCAGAGCCATGAAAAACTTGAGTCAAGCTTTCAGTTTTACGGTCTGATGTTCTTCCCCATCTAGATTATGGAACTGGAATGTTCCGTCTCCTCATTGATATTCTCATGACAAGATAGAGAAGTGTCTAGCTTTCAGAAGATTAAAATGGATCTCCTCCTGTCTGCTGTTGTCCCTAGTCTCAAGGGAGCTCCCCGGCAACACCTTTGGGCTCAAGCTGTAGTCTTCCAAATAAAAAAAACTCCTGAAACAGCTGCTTAGCTAGAGAGAGAACAGAGAGACAACCTTCACTAACTACTATTGTACTATTGTTTACTTCCTCTTCACAGACAGATACTCGGAAGTTGTCTCCTTTGAACAGACACGTGAACTTACCTGCACATGCACAGCACACTGTGCACGCCGCCAGGTGAACTGCCAGAGTACACGTGCACATCAGATGCACATCAGAGGTGTACTGTAGCAGCTGACGGCTCCTCAGAGCCATCCACCCTGCCAGGTGCCTGAAACACCTGAGGTGTCGGAGCTCAGGTTAATGTTTGAATCAAGGTTTATGTTCCAGAAAGGTGTGAGGAGTCTTTATCAAGCTTAGTCACACGTCATAAAGGCAGGAATGTTAATAGGTCTGCAGCTATTGTTGGGTCAAGGTGGTGTCAGTGTAGGCTAGATTTATAATGCAGTGTTACGGTGTTGTGTACAAACGTACAAAACTGACCACAAACTGACTGGTTTCCATATGATCTCTTTGTCTGAGATCATATGGTTTTGTTTTCTACTATCCTTACCGTCTACAACTGACCCTGTTACAATCAACCCACTTTTCCCCTTCCTCCATTAGACCAGCAATGCGATGAAAAGCAGGTGACCTGCATACGCAACAAAAAACACACACAAACACACACTTACACACACATTCTCACAGCCATTAGCGTTGCCATGGAAGACCTCAGCACTCTTTGGTCTGATAAGAACAGTTAAGGGCCATCTGCAAACGTCTGAACCTCTCCATGGCAGTGCATGTGTTGTAGGGGTATTTACACACCTGGATCCCATCCCCTATTATGGTGAGGGTGACTAAATCCTTCAGTGCAAGATTCCATTTGTTATTTGGAATCCCAGCAACGTTCTACAGTAGATTCTAAAACTGAAATGTTACCTCATCCCTCCAGCATTGATTGAGCAAGATGGAGGAGGAAACAAATTTAATTAGACTCAAATGGCAATTATCCTCCATGCTGGTTTCTAGGTGGAGGGGGAGCTGGTTGACCCTGTCACTGGGTGAAGTACACTGCATCTGGGCTGAGTTAGGCCTCATCTCCCCCCCTGAATGCTGGGTAAATCTCCACATCCATCTTCCCTCGACTGACGTGTGATGCGATACCTCTCACCGCACAGCCCAGCATGGGACACTGTCTGTGTCTATCCGTGTGTGTGTGTGTCTGTGTGTGTGTGTCCCATGTCACCATCATCAGGTCCCTATGGAGCACGCACACACAGCCATGCATCAAGCCCTGTCTGCATGGAGCTTCCCAAGGCAGTTTGTCAACAGGCAGGAGAGGGGGGGTTATCGACCCCCCCACCCCCCCCACCCCCAACCCCCCAACCCCCTCCCCGTGATCTCGCTACAGATCATCAGATGTACTGTCTTTGTGTCCTCCAAGTGGACTAAACACGGAAACTGGAAGTAGAGATGATATATCTGTTTTCTGAGGTCCCTGCTTGTGTGTGTAGTTACTGTAAATTAATTCATCCTTCTACCCCCTTGAAGTGTGTGAGAGTGAGCATGAGTGTAAAGTCTGCTTGCTCCAGCTGCAGTGTGTAGCTTGTGCTGGCTACATTCTCCTCTCCTTTACCCGGGAGAGAAGGGAGGTCGTGCATGTTTGTAAACATCACCTCAGGGCCAGTGGTGTTATCTAACCCTGGCAAGGAGATAACACTGTAACGCACACATCCCAAGCTAAACATTGCTCTGGTCCTCACACGCACCAACACATGACGTGCTCTACACAACAGCTGGCACAGAGCAGGGAACACTTCAAAGTTGCTATGCTTGGGTCTGTGGCCATGCGGGTTCTGAAACTATTTAATCTCTTCCCTCTCGTTCCCAGATACCTGGAGCTAGATAACTGTAGAGCGAGCGTTGTATCTATTAACTCTCTCTCTCTCTCTCTCTCTCTCTCTCTCTCTCTCTCTCTCTCTCTCTCTCTCTCTCTCTCTCTCTCTCTCTCTCTCTCTCCCTCTATCTCTGTCTTCTCTCTTTCTGTCCATCTATCTCCATTCCCTCCCTCTTACTCCCTCTCTCTTTTCTCTTGCGGTTGTGCAGTAACACAGGGCACCAGAACGTACGAGCTACAAGACACAAACGTTTGTCATTTTTATTTGGTGTGTGGTTTCCAGAAGCTTCAGTCAGGCGGTTAGCCACAATGGACAGTTCAGATTATTTATGACCATGCTAGTAGCAAGCTACTAGCAAAGACACAGGACATGATTATAGGCCTCTCGTTATTCCATTCATTACATCCTTATGCTGTTCATGCGATCAACTCATATGGTTTAGAAATCGGTCAATTGTATGAGCATTCACAGGTACTTAGGTCAGAGTTTTGACTGGTGAAAGACAGACACAAAGGTCAGGTCAACAATGACCCTAGGAATAAGGAGGTGTGTGCAACAGACACAGTCTCATGCACACACACACACATATACGCAATCATGGTGGTCTTTCTTCAGTGAAATTATACCTTCATGCAGTACCTCTCTGATATGGTATCAAAGGAGGCCTGATTGCTTACTGCTGTGGACCACAGCAGAGATGACCTGATACCTTCTGGGTCCTCTGGTTCCTCTGGTTCCTGTGTTCTAGATGTTTCTGACTAGTTCTTCATGTTACGTCTGCATTGTTGTAGGAAGAAAGCGTTTGTTAAGTAAGTAAATTATTTGCTTTGGTTGAGAACAACATTCTTCCTAAAGTTACAAAATACCCATAGATTGTTACTGAGCTTTCTACACCTAGAGAGCATGAGCCAGCCAATCTCTGTCACTGTTTCCTAGGTAACATGACACATGTAGGTAAAGACACAGTTATAATGGTGTACACGCACAGCTACACTGATGAACAGACACACCTGTAACTCTAATGTCCAGACACAGCTACAATGCTGATGGAAAGGCACACCCACAACGTAGCTGCAGCATATGGTAGATTATCAACCTACATCAGCACTTTCCTCCTCCTGTTGGGTCTGGGTGTCAGAACCACAGCACACCTGGGGCGGTTATCTCCATCTGATAAACAGAGAGGGGTTAGTACTGCCAACATAGATATGCCTGACATCCTGCTGACAGCACTGTCACCGCTGACAAGTACAGCATTTTACTGACCTCCGGGTTTGAGTTTCGAAGCCATTTTACCCGGTCCAATCACACGGAATGTAGGTTTCATAAGATGTAAACCGGCAATCATGGTCACATTGTTTGTTTTGAGTTGGTCTGACTTTTTCTCCTCTACATGGTTTAGCTGATCCCCACTCTCCGTACATGCACCACCTCCAGCCAATGTCAGACTGTTTCTCTTAAGGGACAAGTAAGAAAAGCACTCTGGGCCCATTACTCCAACCTTGTAAGCTTTATATTAGTGCTGTGCTTTGAGAGCTGAGAGGGTCTGACCTAGCCACCCTTTACTAGAGACACAATGAGCCATTTTAACCACAGTGCACTCCAGTAAAATGCTTAATATGGGTGACAGATGAGCAGCTGCTGTCTATGGCATTTTTTTATCCATCCATTCATCATCCATCAATCCATCATTCGGCCCATCCCTCCTTCCTTTTATCCATCCATCCATCCATCCATTCATCCATTCATTATTCAATCCCTATTCTATTCATTGATAGAGTAATAATAGATGAGAGAATAGAGTTATAATAATAAAGTTTTTATATATGCTCTTGTCAGACCAGTAAACGTTTGAATGATTCCCCAGACTCCTACATGTGGTTGGGTCTGCTCATGTGCAGACATGTCCTGGCATCCAACACCCTGCTGCCTGTTTGAAAGCATTTTTTGCCCTGCTACACCCATGTGATAATACAGACTACTATGTTGCCCTATACTTAACCAGCTAACCGCACCACTCTGCCCTACAGTTAGGGCTGAGAGCCTGGATCAGACACAGTGTTTCTCTCTCTCGCTCTCTCTCTCTCTCTCTCTCTCTCTCTCTCTCTCTCTCTCTCTCTCTCTCTCTCTCTCTCTCTCTCTCTCTCTCTCTCTCTCTCTCTCTCTCCCTCTCCCACACACAGACACACACACAGGAGCTGACAGACTGGTATGATGATGGTTGTTGTGATCTGTACTACGTCTGTGCTTCCCCCTTTTGCTGATTACAGGAACAACGTTGTAGACAGTTGCAGAATACGTGTTTGTATTTGCTGTGCCACGCTGTTTTAAGCAAACACGGCGGTTGTCTTGGCATAAAATCGGGAAAAGAGAACTTCTCTGTTCAACCAAGTCAGGTCCACCACCACCCTCAATCAGACGTCAGGTTCAGGCTGAACGTGATGGGCCTCTACCTTCTTTGTCTTTTGGTGCCTCTCCATGATCCATAATGACAGACAAGGCTCCCCAGGCTCTCTGTGTGTGCTTGTGTGTGTGTTTTAGTGAGTGTGTGTGTATGTTTGTGTGTTTTTATATGTCTATGTCTGTTTATGTGTGTGTTCATGTGTCTGCGTGTGAGTGTGTGTTCATGTGTCTATGTCTGCATGTGTGTCTGTGTGTGTGTGTGTGTGTGTGTGTGTGTGTGTGTGTGTGTGTGTGTGTGTGTGTGAAGGGCTTATTGTAGCCCTTAGTGAGGCCAGGACACACATTCCATGCAGGTGATTTAGGCCATTTAGAGAGCTCTTTCTCAGAGGCTCGTACCCTGTATTGTCCTTCTGCAGGCTTGTTTTCTATGGGGACAATGGGCCCTATTCTCCAGTGGGACCACAGTGCTGTCTCACACACTCTTATCCTCTACGAGGCTAAACTAGTCTAGTCTCACCTGAGACTAAAAGACCTGGTGAGACTGAGACAACCCTGTGAGAGAGTTTAGTCTAGTCAGCAAATGTGCTGTATGTCAAATACATTTATCACTTTCCTCAGGTCTGAGATGTACAGGTTGCATGTCTACCCTGTCTCTCAGTGTAACTGTAAGAACAGAATTGTGGTTCTGCCTCACTGGGATAATCACTTCTAAGAAAACTCTGTCTAGTATCAAGACTAGGAGTACTCTCTGCAGGAGAGTCAGAGGGAGTATATTCTAGTATGTGGGGGTATTTACTTTTTATTTCACAATCATGTCTTCAGCAGCTAGGTGACATGGATGGATAGGGAGTTGGGGATAGGATGAAGAGGGGAACACACAATTGGCCTGATGGTTCTGGTTAGCAGGATCAGAAGGAAAACAAAGAAGTCACTGTACACTCTTGCGAGGATGCAAAATATGTTGTTTATTTCACTAAGTTTTGATCATTCACTTCTTGTTTCGTGTTTTCTTCATACACAGTCCAACAAGCCTATTTAGTTGGAGCCCGAGGGTCCTGAGAGAACAGAGACAGTTGAAACGGATCCTTTCTTTGAAGCGGCCGAGCAGGTCGTCATGGGGACTTACCCAGGATTACAGACCATAATAGTCTGCTGCCAAGCTTTGTACAGCTGTCTACTTCCCAGAGACTTTGTAGGTTCCACAGGTGTGTTGGAATTCAAAACGAGAGGTTCAGCTCGCAGGTGTAAATTATTTTTTTCTTGCCGACATTCATCCTAGCTTTGAAGCTGTTTATAATTCATTCAAAACACCAAGTATGAAAATCTGTCACCAAATAACTACTCTGCGTCAACAGTATTGACCACTTTGACCATACAGTGACAGAAATCCAGTGTTTTTCCTCAACCCTAAAGAAGATCAATATCCAGTATTCACTAAGACAGAGAGTTAACTGATTAATTGGAATAGGCTCTGGCTGGATTGACAGTCTGCCAGGTGAGGTGAGAGTATAGGACTCGATAGACATTGTCACCTGATCTAGATGGATCATAGAGTCCTACTCCAACTCCAGCTAACTGATCAAGGTGATCAATAACTGTCCCAATTAATTTTCTTTCTCCCATTGTGATTCTCAAAAGCAAGTTCTTAAGCTGGAAATCCTGCTGTCAAAAAACACTGTGGATGCTAAATTGGTAAGACATATTGAGGCTTTATCATTCAAGTTACAATTTGGCTTTTGATTTTAAAATATATGTTGCTTTATTTTTGTGGTACTTTATTATGTCTTAATGGGGTTCCTCTGGGGTACTAGTGTGAGCCAGCAGTCTTTTGTTCAGACTGAAGATCACTTAAAGTGGTGGTGTTGGACTTTGCTGACATAGACAGACACAACAGAACCTCAGTCTGCTGCAGATAAGAGATTGTGCTGAAGATGACATTCTTTGTGTCGCTAATGTACAACTGTTAGTGTTGCGGAGTGTAATGTAAGCACGTTTCTGTGAAACTGAGGTTGTGTTTACTGAAAGTACTGCAGCTGACTCTGCTGTCTGCTCATACACACACACACACACACACACACACACACACACACACACACACACACACACAAGCACACTGACTCTTAACCTCTCTCTCTGTCTCTCTCTCTTTCTCTGTATTTTTCTTTTCTCTTGTTCATCCTCTCCCAGTGATAAGCTAGCAGAGGCCACCAAACTTGTGTCTTATCTGTTACCAGTCAGCCTTAAACATATCCTGAATGTGTTTGTATGTGTGTGCGTGTGGGTCAGTTTAACTCACATTTACAAGCTGAGGAGAAAGAGGTTTAAATAAAGGCAGCTGACAGACTGATATTATTACTGATACAGCACGCTATGCAAACATGCTATCTGTGTCATCATCATCAACTAAGTGGCTTCAATTAGCCCTGCATTCCAGTATTTAGGTAATCAAACGCACACACTCTCTCTCTCAGACACACACACATGCAAACAAACTGCTATACTTAGCCCTGCACGTCAGTGAGTGCAGAAAGAGGAGCTGATGGTGGTCTGGCTGCATGTTTACCATGAGAGCAACAGGAGGCAGGTTTCTAACAAGGCAGCAGGCTGGAGCCAAGGCTCTGCTCTCTGGCCGGCGGCAGCACCTGTCTGGCTCCGTTAGGGGAGGCAGGAGAGGTTAAATGCTGGTGTGAGGCCGGGCTCCATGGGGTGTGTGGCCCAGCAGTGCCAGCGAGGCCGTCAGACAGACAGGTGGCTCCATAGGACTAGATCGTGGAAGCTCTGGACAGAGACAGGGACTAACCCCACACAGACACTCTGATTGTCAATGGTCTTAGAGGAAGCCCTCTGAGCCATCTAAACACAGAAAATACTTTAACACTTTGAATAGACTAAAAGTCTGCGGTCAAATCTCACACATTCATCTATCTAACTTCCAATTCTATTCGAAGTATACTGATGTACTTCTATAAAAACAAATGTGATAGGCTAAAGTGAGACAGTACATATCCAATCCCATTGAAAGTGGTCTAATTGGTATTTCTCCTGTTCTTTTGTGGTTATTTTAGTGTCGCAAGATGGAGAGGGTGGGAGTTTGTTAAACAGGGCGTGGATTGATTAACACCAAGAAGGAAAGGGCGTGTCTGCCGTTGATGGTGTGCTGCGTGCGAGCGCGCAGGAGGGACAGGAGTCACAGGCAAGAAGACGCACGAGAGAAGAAAAAAAAAAAAACTGTTTCTTGGAGCGACTCACTTTGAGAAAAGTTAATGAAGAGATGTACAGGTTGACCAGTCACCAAAGCGTTAAGGAGCATGCAATCATTGAAGAAGAAAAACTCTGATGACCTTGAAAAAAGATACTGTGACATATTGCGTGACATGACGTTTAAAATGAGAATCCACTTTTAGAGTCACTGGGCTATAATCATTAGATAAGGCATGTTTCCTGCGCTTTGCTTTGTGGTCCAGTACAGCGACTCATGGGATGTAGCAAATGGAGAACTGGGTTCAACTTTGGACACCTGAAGGCGCAGTCGAAGCTCTCCGTCTCCTTTACCATGATCATCATCTTTTCCTACCTATTCTACTCCCTCACCGGATACTGCGACTCCTTACCTCGACCTGTATACGAACAACAATCAAATTTCCTGAATAAACTGCTTTTAAATAATGAACTGAAGTCTTCACCGCAGCGACAACCTGACGCACAGAACGCTTCTCCAGGGTCGGTTGTTAGAGAATTTGATTTCGACAGTGTTGACTCTCTCTTCCCAACGCTTCTCCAGGGTCGGTTGTTAGAGAATTTGATTTCGACAGTGTTGACTCTCTCTTCCCAACAGCTGACAACGAACTGCTACCGGTACAGGGCGACAACAACATATCCATCTCCAATAATTTTGGCAGTAAAAAGTTCCCACAAGCCATCATCATCGGCGTAAAGAAAGGAGGCACGCGGGCGCTGCTGGAGTTTCTGCGCATTCACCCTGATGTGAGAGCAGTCGGAGCGGAGCCCCACTTCTTCGACCGCTTCTATGATAAAGGACCGGAATGGTACAGGTGCGTATCTTATTATTATTTGTGTATCCCGGCCGGTTGACTGAGAACCTTTCTATGTACACCTGGTGACTGAACGTCTTCACGTCTTTGTTGTAAACTTTGGACAAGTAACAGAGGCCAATATGTGCATGACTTGAGAGATCTCAAAACCAAAGTGTACAATAGCTTATTGCGCAAGGTGTGTAGCCTATAGCCTACATAAGTCTTATTCAGTTAATAATATCCCCTCCCATCCACCCATATTCTCCTAATTATACTCCTCTCCTACTCCATCCCTCCGTTCTCTACCCCGTGTCAGTGTGAACTACCTTCATTAGAACTTGTCAGCGCCCTTTGAATAAAGATCTGAGAGCCTCTCCGTGTAGCAAGTATTCATCTGCTGCCAATACCGGCCTGTTTATTGACCTGGCGAGCTGTATCTCGAGGTGTGTGTGTGCCTCCCGGGGGACTGCTCCAAGTGTGTGTGTATGTATAAATATCTATATTTGTGTGTGTTTGTATGTATGTGACATCAGTTGAGCTGGTTGTCCTTACATGGATATGTGTGACAGAAAGGAGAGGGAGGGCAGCACTAGCACCAGTCAATGAATATTAACACATGTAGCTCTGGTGGAGTGCTGTCACGTTAGCTAAACTTGCTTGTAGCTTCTCTCTGTGTCAATGTATGTATACTATAGGTATTTGACCGACTATGTGGTCTCCATCTCTGTCTCTATAGTTTCTATCCATCCTCTGTGTCTAAGTTTCTCTCATACTATTTCTCTCTCTTCATCCTTTTACTCATTTTCTATCTCTCTCTTTCTCCCCACTTCAGTCCCTCTCACTGTCCACGCCTTCTCTCATAATGGTTCTGTCCGGTGTGTCTTGATGACAGGTGGTGTCAGCACTGTGTGGATTGGTCTGGTGTTATGACAGGTCAGGCATTATGTTGGACATAGGGACAAAGAGAGGGAGAGGGTGAGAAAGATTAGGACCCCTCACAGCTAAACAAAACAGAGTAGGCCCTACTGGCCAAAGGAGATTGACTGCAAGGGAGTGATATTAGGCAACTGATGCTGATATATTTTCCCACTCTCCACACTCCATTCTCCATTTTCTTCTCCTCTTCTTTCCTTTCCTCTTCTCTGTCTCCAGGGCATTTGATTTCAAAGCGTTTTCAGTTTGAAGCGAGTGCTGTCCACTGTCTTCAACTGGTAACCAAATAAAACACATGTACATGTTTAAAGGAAGCATTTGGCAAATTGTTCATGCAGAAAAGCTTAAATGTGGAAAGGCCTTGGCTCTGAGAAGGACTGGAAATGGTTCTGTGGCTTTGTGGGAAGGAATATATTTTATAGGATCTGGTGTGAGTGAGAGAAAGAGAAGGAGAATGTTTCTAAATGTGTACTCTGTTCTAGTAATCATTTTAAATTCTATTTCAATATGCAACTTTGTGATAATATCTGTTCGTATGTCTGTTGTACAAGAAGTCTGTGCGTATCCATGTTGTTTAGTATGCGTGTGTGTACGTCTAGTCTACAGTGTGTCTACAGTCTACAATATGCATGTCTGTTCATTTTAACAGATGAGACCACCCCAGATATCCCCTCTCTCTCTCCCTCTCACACCTCCACTGTCCTCAGCCTGTCTCCTCAGCTGTGTGCTGTTAAACCACTCCTTTTTCACGACCCCATAAACATCGGACAGATATAAATGTAATTTCCCCTATCGATCAGCTAAAATGGGAGCTCTGTATTGATCTTCTTCTCCCTGCCTTTATCAGAACTGCACAGCACAGATGTATTAACTCCTGAATATTCAATCTTGTTGACAAGGTGCAGTTACCATTGGCAGTTATAGCACCTTTCTCTGCCTCAATAATGGATTTATCACCTTGGTAGGTGTTTTAGTCTGCATTAAATAGACCATGGGCCTTCAGGAGTGAATTCTGTTGCATAATTCCGCATTGTGTTCAGCAATGTGTCTCAACACAGGCTGGAATACCCAGCTCCTATTACCTGTTTGGCTTTTCATCCCATCACAAGGGATTGCACTGTGGAATTCTGGGTACATAACATGACGTATTATTTAGATTATGTCATTTTTTGAATTTGAGAATTTGAAAGACTTATTTGGCCCAACTGGAAGTGTTTTGGTGAAGCTTATTGTGGTGGAATTTGAACAGTATGGAGATGGTTGTTGTAATAAACCAGTGTGTAAAATGTGCCTGAACAGAAAAGGCTTTGTATGACGGCCAGTGTGAGGTCAGCAATGCTTTAATGGACAGTGAAAGTCAATTTCACTCATGTTGCTTAGTAACAGTATTTTCTGAAAAATAACTGCTTTAACTTAATACTTTCAAGGTACAGGGATACACCTTCAAAATATATATATAAACGGATCATTAGAATTTGCATAAAATTAAGTAAATTATATCAAACAGACATTTGATGCAAAGTAAAGTACTTTCTACCCACTTCAGTCACTTCAAACCAGATAAAGGTAGTCTTTATCAAACAAACACATCCTGATAAATTGATCAGAGGTTAGTAATGATTTTCTGACTGGCTGAGTGAGTGTGGTGTGATTCAGCTATCACATCATAGGATGACCTTTCATTGCTGCATGACAAGCCATGTCCAATCAGATGATAGCTAGTGAAATAAGAAGACGTGAAGTCATTAGATACAAACAGATGACAGAAGAGTGTTTCGTTCAGACGAGCTGCAGTACATATTCAATGACATATGAACCATGTTAGCACCTCCCTTTTCCTCTTTTCATTCTCCTCCTTTGTTTCTTCGCCTTCTCTATTTTTTTCTTTCTTCATTCTCTCTTTTTTCCTCGTACACCCTTCTCAGTTCCATTATGTGCAAGGAAAGATGGAACGTCAGGCCCAGTCTCTACCTCTGAACATTCTCTTTCTCTGGGCCCTTCATTCCCTCAGAACAGGTTTTCGGGGTGCCTGAACACGAGTGATGAGTGTGAAATGATTGGATTATAATTTGCCAACGTCTGTCTGGTTAGTGGTGCCCTACAGCCACTAAACTGTCTTCCTCATGACTCTGTCTGGACAGCCTTGTAATCATTGACAGCACTGCGTGTGTGTGTATGTGGGTGTGCTAGATGGGGTGGGGGGTGGAAGGCGGGTGGGTAAGTGGGTGGAAGGGGGGAAGGGGGTAAGTGGGTGGGTGGGATTGTGTGTGTGTGACCGTGTGTGTGTGTGTGTGCTGTCTCAGCTGTGGATCTCTGCCTGATGCTCCCGTTTAATGTCTGACGGCCTGACTGGGAGAGGGTGAAAGAGTGAGGGGTCTGACTGGGAGAGGGTGAAAGAGTGAGGGGTCTCACTGGGAGAGGGTGAAAGAGTGAGGGGTCTCACTGGAAGAGGGTGAAAGAGTGAGGGGTCTCACTGGGAGAGGGTGAAAGAGTGAGGGGTCTCACTGGGAGAGGGTGAAAGAGTGAGGGGTCTCAGTGGGAGAGGGTGAAAGAGTATGGGGTCTCACTGGGAGAGGGTGAAAGAGTGAAGGGTCTCACTGGGAGAGGGTGAAAGAGTGAGGGGTCTCACTGGGAGAGGGTGAAAGAGTGAGGGGTCTCACTGGGAGAGGGTGAAAGAGTGAAGGGTCTGACTGGGAGAGGGTGAAAGAGTGAGGGGTCTGACTGGGAGAGGGTGAAAGAGTGAGGGGTCTCACTGGGAGAGGGTGAAAGAGTGAGGGGTCTCACTGGGAGAGGGTGAAACAGTGAGGGGTCTCACTGGGAGAGGGTGAAAGAGTGAGGGGGTCTGACTGGGAGAGGTTGTGGAGGGGTTAGGTAGGAAGGGTGAGGGAGAGAGGGAGCGTGAGAACATCAGTTGCTTACTTAGAGAGTCAGCGAGGAACACACCTTTCTTTGTTTGGAACGTTTCTTGACAGAAATGCTTGCAGTAAACTTAACCAACTTGAAAGAGTTGTTTAGGTCTTGCCTCCATAGCATACGGGTCATTCAGTGATTATGTCATTTGCAAGGAAATTAGATTAATTTAGCCATAATGAGTGGTCTGGCAAAGCTTTGCTGCTAATAAAAAAAAGGCGTGCAGCTCTCTCTCTCTCTCTCTCTCTCTCTCTCTCTCTCTCTCTCTCTCTCTCTCTCTCTCTCTCTCTCTCTCTCTCTCTCTCTCTCTCTCTCTCTCTCTCTATCTCTCTCTCTCTCTCTCTTTTTATTTCTCTCTCTCTCTCCCTCTTTCTCTTTCTCTTTCCATGTAGCAGTCTTTACCATCATTAACAGTATACATTAAATAAGTCAATGGAGACAGCAAAACCACCACAGCGATCAGGAAGTGGTTTCACACCTCAGTCCAATAACAAGCCTTCTCATTGGTCTAGAACTGGGATGTTGCCAGATGGCTAACGTTTGGGACCCATTCTGAGTCTATTAGAATTCTCTGAAGTGGTGTTCTGTTCATTTCGTAGAGTTGTTTAATGAATGGAAATGTGTTGTGGAAGTGACAGACAGACATGGTGAGAGGGAATAACCAGTAACCCGTACAGTAATTGTTAACTGCAGTTCAAAGGGAATGGGACCACTTTTACATAGAAATAAACTTTAGCCCAGCTCTCAAAAACCTTTTCTGTAAAATATTAATTTAGAAAAGAAGATTATTGTACAAGACGAAAGCCCAGAGATGAAATCAAACGGGAAGTTTTCATTGCTTTTTCAGAGTTTGAATGTGGCTTGATCTAACTCTTGATGAGAGTTCAAAGAGCTTGATTAGGAGGAGGCAAACTGAGGGTCAGCGATGACATCACTGAAATCCATCTGAGAGAGGAAGGAAGTGACCCTCAGTAATCTGTCCATCCCTCCATCTCTCCCTCCATCCGTCCCTGCTTCCTGTGTCAGTGTATCAGTTCATCGGTGGGTGGGACCGCACCCCCAGTAACCAGCCTATTAAGACACAAATGTTCCAGTGTAAGCCTGACAGAAACTGACAAGCTGATTTTCCCATTTGATAAGAGGAGGAGAAGGAGAAGGCGGGGAATTAGGAGGAGGAGGGGAATTATGAGGAGGAGGAGGAGGAGGGGAATTAGGAGGAGGAGGAGGGGAATTATGAGGAGGAGGAGGGGAATTATGAGGAGGAGGAGGAGAAGGGGAATTAGGAGGAGGAGGATGGGAATTAGGAGGAGGAGGGGGGGAATTAGGAGGAGGAGGGGAATTAGGAGGATGAGGAGGGGAATTAGGAGGAGGAGGAGGAGAAGGAGTGAGCCATTACAGCAACACACACACGCGTCTTTCTTTACCACATCTTGCATAACTCTAACTTTTTTTTCCTATCTTTCTTTCACACATACTGTCCATATCTTCTCCTTTCTGTCTCTTTCTACACATATGCTTCAGTGATGGAATGTCAAGATTCATCCTGCTGTAGACAGGCCCAGGGTTGTTCTCAAACACCACCCCTCAACTCCACCCCCACCACACACACACACACACACACACACACACTGTCATTATACCTCCTGGTTAGGCACTGTCTCTCAGAGGAAACTGTGAGACCACTGCTCAGCCACTCAGAGACAGCTCTATTCAGGATTAGCTGTTAGCTTCACTTTTTCCCTCTAGTAGACAGATTCCTGGGGCCTTTCCTACTGACCCACCTCCCTGGTGTAAACCTCTCCTCTGAACACAACCCACAGCCCGCCGATGGAGGCGTGAGACAGCGGGGTGTGTCCTTCAGACAGGGTGGGTTTATGATTACACCCATACCGTACCCACATGTACACCTACACACAGCTGGCAGCTCGCATCCTGCACACGCAGACACACACACAAACCCAGCAGCCCTCGGCTCCTCTTCCACTCTGCTCTCGTCCCATCTACAGGTGGATATGGTCATGTGCAATTGACAGAATTTTTTTTTTTTCCATATGTCGAGTTAGAATATGAAAATGAGAAAAAAGAGACAAAAAGTGAGCGAAAGAGAAGAAACTGTGAGGTAGTGATAGAAATAGACGGAGAGGGAGAAAGAGAGAAAGGAAGGAGCGAAAAGGAGTGAAACCCTGTGTGAAAGACATCTTGCATTACAAGACCCCTGTGGTCATGGTGGTCTCACCCAGGGAATCATAGCCATCTGTCTCTGACCTTCAGGGTGGAGGAGTCCATATCCTCTCACTGAGGGGTCTGGTCCGGCGCCCAGTCAACACAGAACACAGACCTGGGCCAAAGCACCGGAGCCACACACACAGAACACACAGAACATATCGGAACCAGGGGAACACTTCCTAAGCCTGAAGACACACACAGACACATACACACAGACACATGGACACACACAGACACACACACCGACACTTGCACATGCACACTCACAGACACACACGCGCACAAACACATCCTGTGTTATTGCTGCCAGATGTGGCAGCGTCCTGCAGTGTAGAAGTTGGTGAGACGGTTTGAGCAATTTGAGTGTGTGTGTTCCACTGAATATATAAAAATAAAAATAAAAGCCAATCTGCCGTGTTTATACAAGTGGTCACACTGTATATAAAACAGTAGGGAGATGGGTGGACAAAGGGTGGACAAACAGAACAAAACATAATTCTTTGCTATGTGTGCGTTTCTGGGTGTGTTTGTGTGTGAGAGATATTCAGAGAGAGAGAGACAGAGAGAGAGATACAGAGAGAGACAGAGAGAGAGAGGGACAGAGAGAACACTGGGAGAACAAACAATGTTAAAAGCTTTGTTTGGATCTCAGTGTGTGTGTGCTCAGGCAATTAACACCACAGTGGATCACTGATAACTACCTCCGTGTTTACAGTGCCTACAGGTCCCTCTTTTATACAGCACACACACACACATGCCATAAACTGACGCTTTTCTTTTTCCACGTGAGCTCCTTCAATTAGAGCAAAGATGGAAAATTCTGAGCAAATATTTGTTTTTATCTCTCCAACAGTAACTTTGCGATCCTTTCACCTGGATCATGGCCACCGCCGGTACACTCAGTACACAGCTTGGTACTTCTAAAACACACCAGCAGCTGTTCAACTGCGGCTCTTAGCAGCGCCCAGGCCACCCACTCTGTCAGCCAGCTAGCTGTGCTGATAGCAACATGTCTGCTGGAGAGATCAACACATCTGTGGACTCCCTGACCTGTGTTCCAGCTCCAGCCACTCTAGAGGCCAGGCGCTACGCTAAAGGTGTGATCAAAACAAACAGCGGGTTTTGAGGCCGTGGCTGGCGGCGCTAACTTTGGCTAGCCCCTCCTGTGGAAAGAACACTGACAACGGTAGCGGCTAATGCTAATCTGATCTAGAACAAAAAACAATCTTTAGCTGGAACCGGGTCTTTCATCTTGTGTGTGAGAAAGAGGGAGTGATAAGGTTCTGGTGCTCTTGACCAGATAATGAGGGGCTCTAATGCCTTGCCCCTCTCTCTCTGTCTCTCGCTCCCTCTCTCTCCCTCTCTCTCCCTCTAAGACCACCCGTCACCACCACTACCACCACCACCAGCAGTGTGTGGCCTGCCTGCTGGGTTGGTGTTCTAGCCAGAGAGTTCCTTGATTACAGGCCAGTGTTCCAGAGTGTTTCACAATGTAAACATGATGTCAGTGTAACTCCTGCCTCCACAGCATGGCTCCCATTAGACTGATTGGCCAGAATTAAACAGAGTCCATCTGTGTGTGTGTGTGTTTGCGTGTAAACAACTTCAGGAGATTCATTTTGGCATAATATTATTACATATTGATAGTTACATAGTAACTCTCAACCAAAACATTAATCCCACTATTTTTTTTTCGTTTGTTTTTCTACTGCCCTGTAACAGTGACACATGGTATTCTCTGCTGTTGCTACATCTGTCGTGTTGCTACTGGAGGACCAGGTTAGGACCGGGGAGAGGAGAGAGAAACAAAGGGTTGGGCGCCACACAGCTCCCTGCAGGATACAGACCAACCACACAGCCAAACAGACCTCAATAACACAGCCACCAGAGAGGACTATGGGAAATGTAACCGGGGCATCTTGAAAGAGTCCGAACATTCCACTTTTGATTTCTAAAATACAAATCCAACCAGGATGTTTTAATTCAATAGGATCAAAATAAAAAAAAGGGGAAAACATTTTCTATTGAAAAAGAATTAGGCAATGGACAGATGATAGAGAGAACGGATTGGGCTGTTGAGGTTCTACAGAGCTCAAGTGTTCTAGAACATAACTGCTAGGATTCTGGTTAAGAATAAGAATTCTATACAGCTGCTGTACTTTCCTCCTAACTTCCCAAACTTCTGTTCAAGCCATATGCTGTGCATGAAGTAGAGAGGAAATTACTATTCTGTGGTCATTACAGTCTGCTTTTCTGTGGGTTTTCTGGAGCTGTGTCTAAAAGACCTTCAGCTCAGTGTGCGTGGTTGTGTGTGTGTGTGTGTGCCTTTCATTCCTCATCTTCTGATCAGAGTCTGATGTTGTACAGTAGTTGTGTATATGTAGATGTGTGTGTGTGTGTGTATTGGTGTGATTACAGTACTGTGGCCTCTAATCAGCAATGTGAGCAGCTGCTGGGAGGCTCTGGGTATCTGTGGGTCGGATCTCTCAGCTCTCCGATGCTGAAGGAATGTTCATACATCGGAACATGACTTTCCTAATATGGAACATATGGCTTCTGTTGTCTCCATGCAAATTCACAGCACTGGTTGAGCGGTCTTATGTTTGCTCTTTCCGCAACTTAGCAAACGGTGAATTGTTAGCATCGCTTGGTATGCGTGCCTCGAATTATGACTTGTTTTCTTTTTTCCCCTCTCTCCTCCCCTTCCTCCCTCCTCTTACTCCTCTCCAGGAGCCTGATGCCTCGCACGCTGGAGGGCCAGATCACCATGGAGAAGACGCCCAGCTACTTCGTCACCAGGGAAACCCCTCGCCGCCTCTTCTCCATGAGCCGCCACACCAAGCTGATCGTGGTGGTCCGTGACCCCGTGACCCGCGCCGTGTCCGACTACACCCAGACGCTGTCCAAATGTCCCGGCCTGCCCTCCTTCCAGAGCCTGGTCTTCAGGAACTCCTCCGGGGGGGTCATCGACACCTCCTGGAGCGCCGTGCGCATCGGCATCTACGCCAAACACCTGGAGGCCTGGCTGCACTACTTCCCCCTCTCCAGCTTCCTGTTTGTGAGCGGCGAGCGGCTGGTCAGCGACCCCGCCGGGGAGATGGGCCGCGTCCAGGACTTCCTGGGTCTGAAGCGGGTGGTGACGGACAAGCACTTCTACTTCAACCAGACCAAGGGCTTCCCCTGCCTGAAGAAACCCGAGGGCAGCAGCAGGCCCCGCTGTCTGGGGAAGTCCAAAGGCAGGCCGCACCCTCAGATCTCCCCCGAGGTTCTCCTCAAGCTCAGGGAGTTTTACAGGCCCTTCAACCTCAAGTTCTACCAGATGACGGGGCAGGACTACGGCTGGGACTGAGAGAGAGACGGTCACCCTGATGGCACACTGAGACAGGGGTTAGGGTTAGGATGGTCCTTTACCTAAGCTGTCAAAGGCCTTGGTGTGCTTGCTGACTGACTGGGCTGAGAGAGAGATGTTCGTGTTCTCTGTTCTCCCTCCTTGGACTGAGTCATACTTTAAAATGATGCAAGCGAAGGTCCTGGCATGGGCTTTCCAGAGGTCGAATCACCAGCTGTTACCCTGCATACAAGATGTTTTTGTTTGTTTGTACAAGATGGCAGTGATAGATATAAAGAGAAACCCTGAGAATATTTACGCACAATGAAATCAGCAGGATCCATTTTCACCTTGTTGTCTCTCTGATCTGTTTTTCTGAAATATATTCCCTTCATTCAGTTCATTCATGTCATTCTTTTTAGACGGTTAGTGATGTGTAGAAGCACCAGCACTGATGCTGTGCAGGGATGTATGGTGAACCCATATACATGCAACTATACCCAAACTGTAACCATGGTTGTGCTCTAAATGTGCAAGTATTTATGTTACCAGCGTCCTGCTAATAGGAATTGTTAATATTACTGATATGTGTCATTAATACCTGTGACATTTGTTTCCACACTTCCCGTATAAGCTGTCCTTACTGATTACAAATTTAGAAAGTTTATTTATAAGACACCAAAAATGTTTACTGTTTTATCGTCTACTTTTGTATTTGGAAGGTGAAATACTGACTAAAACCATTTTTATAAAAAAAATCCTGTTGTCTGTGTATCACTAGAAACACTCATATGGATGAAATGAATGGTTAAACACAGCTCAGCCAGTGTGTGTGTGTGTGTGTGTGTGTGTGTGTGTGTGTGTGTGTGTGTGTGTGTGTGTGTGTGTGTGTGTGTGTGTGTGTGTGTGTGTGTGGGGGAGGATCATTGAGCCACAGTCTCTAGAGCTAAATGTGAAGTTACCGCTGAGAGGAAGCTTTCTGATGTGTAAGCAATCAATCCACATAGGTCACTAGAGAACCCTGGGATGGGGTATCGTTGACCCTTGACTCCTGCTGCTGACCTGCAGGCCTCTGTGGTATAAACTGCTGACCGCCTGGACTGGCCAGCTAACAGTGGATTGGCTGGAAAGACTGTCAGTCACCCTTCCCACCTCTATAGGATCCATTAATATTGCAGTTTCCACCTCTGGGAACTGCTCTTCAGGGAGCGGGCTAATCAATACCTGCCTGGTTAGTTTATAGGCGGAGGGATATTTGCTTCCGTGCGCCATGTCCCGTGGCATGGTGATTTAGCTCCAGGTCGCACCGAGGTCGCAATCACACATTTGTAAAAAAAAAAAAAAAAAAAAAAAAAGATTTAACAGGTGATTTATAGCTCATACATGTTGAATCGATGGCAGTACTCTATGGAGAAGTGCATGAGAAGGGTGTGTAAAATTGGTGTTAGTGCGGGGTTACATTTACATGTAGTCATTTAGCAGAGGTTAGCAACAAAATACAATAAGCTACAATCTCTCTGTGCTAGGTTATTTCCTCTGGGTAGTATTATTCATGTTTTATTCATGACTATAAATAAACAACACTAATACTTCAGACTTTCATTTCACAAGGCAAATGAAAAACTTGTTTATGTAGGCCTGACTAATCAAAACAAGGAAGAAATGATAGTGGTTATTTCAGATTACATTAAAGATCAGTGATGCCTTCTTGGTCTTCTTTGTGACCCTGCTACTCTTGTCTGACTGGATCCTGCCATGTAAACATGGGCTGAGTCCTCTCTACTTTCAATTAAGCTGCTATGGTCTCCTCTGCACTCTTCACACTTGTCCTCCTGAAGCGACTTGGCCAGCTGCCCTCTGGCCCGGGCCAGGGTAGAGGCCTCTCAGTGGGGGTCTCTGTGACCCGGATGACCCCTGGAGGTCAGAGAGAGAGAGGGAAAGAAAGACATAGACTGAAAGAGAGATAGAGAGATAGAGAGAGAAAATGCCACCTTTGGGTCACCAGGCAACCCCTGACCCTGACTCTCCCTTGGCTATTCTCAGAGAGAAGGAAGGGGAGCAGGAACAGGGAGAGTGACTGATCCGTTATGGGTACTAATGGACTAATTTAGCCTGATGAATAATGTCAGAGGACTGTAATTATGAATAGACAAATGGGACGAGGTTTGACCATTACGTTGGAGGGTATTATCTTCAGGCACCCTGATGACTGTTGATCATTAATGTTGACCTTTAATGGTTACTTAGTGGTATTCTAATGATTAGTTCAAATGTTTAAGAGGATTTTTATTGCACTGAAACCTAGTGTAAATAACGTATCAGTATGTATGTAATGTAATGGTAGTCATGTGACCAGGTACCAACTGTTGCCCTTTGACCTCCTAGTCAGGAAAGGTCAGAACCAGAGAAAGTTTCCTGTCAGAGGGACACACTTATGTTCTTCTTGCACTATAATGGAAATGGGGACACTTCCTGTCTCTATCGTAAATACATTCTATAAATTGATATCTCAATTTTTTTTACAGTATAGTTTTCTATACGTGGACCATGTGACCTTGTTCTACCTTTCCCTGGACAGCATGCGAGGTATTGTGCAACAGTAAAGCTGAGAAACAAAACTAAGAGGTCTTTGAATGAAGAGAGTTGACAGTACAATCTTATACAAAATTGGGATAAAGGACATCGGTTAACCCACAACAGTCTTGTGTCTTTCATAAGCCAACAGTCATTTCGAGTTACATACAAGTACACAGAAAAAAATGGCAACGCTTCTGGCAAAGGCTCTGTGGAAGAGCATGCCTTCAGAGCACATGCCAAACACATCTCGATCCCCCGCTAGTTTTAATATGAGGCTTTGCTCTTTTCAGCTAGGAGCCAGTCTTTAATTACAGTACAGAACATTTGGTCTGGCTGAAGGAAGGAAGCAAGGAAAGAAGAAGGGAGGAACGTTTTTCTCTCCTCCTCCAACTAGACGACTGACAGGCTAACATTTAGCACCCATGTGCCTTTATAATTAGCTGATCAAAAGCCCTAAGTCAACATGTGCTGTAATTATAAATCAGACTGACAGGCTCCTTCTGTCCTTGCTGTGTTTACATTGTTGTTGTGTCGTCCTCCAGACCCCTCGCATTGATTAGGCCGTTTACTCAGCCTGGTCTACCCTCCATCTCTTCCCTCCATCCTCTCCTCCCTCCATCTCTCCACTCTCCCCTCTCCTCCCATCCTTGATCCTTTTCCTTGAGCCAGCCCACTTCAAACACAGGGAGAGGAGTTACATGGGAATAACCACCACAAGGATCAACAGAGTCAAGAGGAGGATGTGGTTTAGTAATGATTATAGAGGGATGATTCGTCAAACAACACTGCGATAGGAGAGAAGAAAAGACAGAGTGGGTGAAGAGAGAGAGAGAGGAAGGGGGAGAGGGGGAAGAGAGGAAGATGAAGGAAGGTTCAGAGAAAGAGGATAGAGGAGAAGAAGAGAAAAATAGTAAGATGCCAAAAGACAGCTTGGCCTAATGAAACCTTATTAACAGTTCATGAGCCTGACCCCTGAGTGGATATCTATGGATGACCTCTGACCTTAGGGGAGCTTTTTGAGTGCCTCTGCATGTTAAGGACCTCTGCTCTCACCGTGGAACACCAGCCACATTTAAGGACATAGGGATTATGGGCTGACAGAACTAGAAAGGGAGGGACAGAGGGTGTGTGTGTGTATGTATTTGTGTGGGTGTGTGTGTTTGTGTGTGTGTGTGTGTGTGTGTGTGTATGTATGTTTGAGCAACCAAGTGAGACTTAAAGGACAATACCTGTTCCGGAGTCCTATATTCTACCCAATGGTTGAGTGACTTCACTTCCCCATGGTTCTCATTACCCTGTGTACGTGTGTGTGTGTGTGTGTGTGTGTGTGTGTGTGTGTGTGTGTGTGTGTGTGTGTGCGTGTGTGTGTGTGTGTGTGAGTGTATCTTTGTGCATATATCACGTCTGATATTATACTGCTGTTTCAGCAAGGTCCGCTCACCACCTGTACTCTATACTCTCCAGCCCCCTTCTGTCCCCAGAGAGAGAACACACACACACTCAAGCTCTCACAGACCCCCACCTCCAACACCAAAAGGTAGATTAGAACCCAGTCCACACAGAGCAGATGTCCAGGGTGTCTCAGTGGGTGGGGGGGGCGGGACAGGTGGTGGGGGGGGTGGGATCTCTCTCTGTGGACTGCAGTCCTATAAATTACACTGAAGAAATGCCTTGCTCTGCCCTTCTACAGTATATTCCACTATAACAAACTACCCAAGGACGGCAATAGTTCTTGAATTGAATGGATTATAGAGAAATGCTTATTTTATTGCAGTCATGAACAATTTGACCACAGTTCCTGTGTTTCCATTGGCCAATCCTAGTGTTCATAGTTCCTGGTTTGTTGGAGAGTGAAGCTGAGGTTAGCCTAAGGGTCAGCTCTACTCCAAGATGATCTCCACCGATTAGTGCCTAACGCTCTGAGACAATGTCCAACTTCCTGTGGCCTGGTGGGAGAGCCTCATTTGCTCTATTCCCACATGTGGGAAGAGCCAGCCGTGGCATTACATCCAGCCCGCAGGGCCGACAACCGACCTCCCTCAGCCTCTCTCCTCTCTGTCAGCGTGCTTTACCGAGAGGCAGCAGGAGGGCCGAGATTAATGTCAGTATTCAATAAGAACCGTGTCACACAACAGTATCTCTCAGGCCCTAGGATTTGCTGCCTGCCAGAGTGCAGGGACTGTGTGTGTGTGTGCGTACATGTGTGTCCAGGTCATCATCTCTGAAGAGAAGGATGCAGGCCTGAGAAAAGAAGACATGATGGATTAGATGCTCTACTCTGCTCTCTTCCTCTCACTCGTTCCTCCTCTCTCTCCCACTGTCTCTCGTTCTCAGAAGTTTGTGATTTCAAGAAAAGGACAAGACAACCAGCGTTAGCTAAACAACAACACGATTCATCATCTCCTGTCTATTCCTCAAACTGTGTTTTCTTCCAACCGTGATCATATTTTGGGGATGAAGTCACTGTGGGGCAGATGCTCAGTTTTACAGGCGATACATCAGCTTGACATTACGGTCTGGACAGACTAGAAACCAACCGCAAACTGACGAAAGAAAAACACATTATATATGTATGCTATTAATCCTAAGGACCATAACTGCCACTCAGCTGGCACCAAAAGATTTTTGTACATCCACATTCTTTAAATGCTGACTCCAAACAATATCTGGTGGTATCTATGGCGACCGTGTACTGAATGTCGTTCACTTCGGTCAATATTGCACTCTAACCGTCCAGGCCTCCCCCTTAGACACACACACACACACGTACGCATTCAGAAACAATTCACACATATTGAAGGGGGAGGGTAGCTAGGATGGGTATTATGGTGTCCGGGTGCCTCTGCTTCCCTGCCACACACGCTCACTGGTAATAGAACATGTCGTAATCCACACATGAACAGGCCCACTGATCAATAAACAGATAAAAGATCAGGTAATATGGTATTGATGGACTGGCCTTGAGAAGAGTAGATCCAGTGTAGGAGTGTGTGTGGGCGTGTGTGTGTGGTAATGCACCACAGCTTGTTTCTAAGTTAATGTGTCTTTTTTACAATGTAAATGCATCTTCACTGGAGATGACATGCCAATGCATTTAGAGCAGCTGTGTGTCCAGTCACAGAGAGCAGGGCAGATCAGCTGCTGAACTGGTTATGGCAGCCCAATGGAAATCAATGAGACAAAGAGCCGGTAGTTAATAAGAACACAGTCTGTCCAGTCTGATGAAGCCTTGATGAGAAACTAGATGCACAAAAGACTCAAGTCAGCCCTGGGCTCAAATGGACCCCTGGGCTAAAATGGAAAAAGAGACCCAATATAAAACCCTCACACACATACAAGTGATAGCATATAGATTACTTGACCATTCATATCTCCACTCACATGAACTGTTAGTATGTTGGTAGAGGTGTCTTATTAAGACCATATATGGGACCAAGTGTAATTCGGTCTGGAAGGAAGTGGGTAGCTGGTCTTCAGAAACACCCTGTTTCCCCCCATCACCACCACCACCACCACTGTGGGGCTGACGACCCTGTCACCCCCACCCTGCTGTACCGTGGGGCTGACGACCCTGTCACCCCCACCCTGCTGTACCGTGGGGCTGACGACCCTGTCACCCCCACCCTGCTGTACCGTGGGGCTGACGACCCTGTCACCCCCACCCTGCTGTACCGTGGGGCTGACGACCCTGTCACCCCCACCCTGCTGTACCGTGGGGCTGACGACCCTGTCACCCCCACCCTGCTGTACTGTGGGGCTGACGACCCTGTCACCCCACCCTGCTGTACTGTGGGGCTGACGACCCTGTCACCCCCACCCTGCTGTACTGTGGGGCTGACGACCCTGTCACCCCACCCTGCTGTACCGAGGGGCTGACGACCCTGTCACCCCCACCCTGCTGTACTGTGGGGCTGACGACCCTGTCACCCCCACCCTGCTGTACTGTGGGGCTGACGACCCTGTCACGATCCTGTCACCCCCAACCTGCTGCCCTGGTGCTGATTGAAAGACAAGGGGGTCACTCTAAGGGTGAGGACTCCCTCTGCCCACCCACGCAGACCCCGACGTCCACTCTCTCTGTGCATCTGCTATGTCTAAATGAACAGTCCTCTGTGGCTCTGTGTTATACAGGCTGTTGAAAATAGAAGGCAGAGTTTCCACATGGACGCAAAACCAAATCTTGCCCATGGTTAGGGGTGGAATGTGGGTTTTTGAGAGTTTCCAGGGGTCTGGAATCCCACAAACAAGAGAACACTAATGAATTGTTGTCAAATATGTCATCATTGAGGCACCCCCTGTAGTTAGGGTGTAATGTTAACCCTAAAATAACCTGGAACCAAGGACGACATTCAGCCTGTTGAACCAGCGGAAACCTGTGGTTACATGTACTTGAGCTGCTGTTGCTAATAATCTACCACTCCATGCTGTCTGGCAGTACAGTACAGTGCTTGGCTTGGCTGTGTAGAAGGCTATAGGTCTAAGATACCCAACTCTCTCTCTCTGTGTGTGTTCTCAGTTTACCAAGACAGAGCCCTGGGGATGACTGGTAACTCCTGGAGGCCTGTGTCTTCTCCTCAGAGCGACATTCCTCCCTCTGTCATCTCTCCATCACTGGCAGTTGCCAACTGCCGCCAGCCATATTCATGCCTTACATGACTGGGATAAGTCCATAATTGGTTCCATTCCTTTTTTATTAAAAGCCAAACCAGCACTGTTATTAATGCTTCTTGAAGGGTTTGACTGAAACAGAATGTGATGGGGACCATATGTGTGGCAGAGAGACTGCTGACTGCTCTGGACTTACAGTTCAGAGCTGTCCAAGTCTGGATCGACCCAGAGAGACATTTATAAAGTGAACCCTTGTCATCCAATAGCTGTGTTTGGTTTCAAATTTGGCCAAATGACATCACAAAAGGGAAATAACACGACCTGGAGGTCTTGAAAGTATAGATGTGTCTGTGCCAGACAACTCACAACCTTAAAATAAGCCAATTTGTCTGTTTCAGTCGATCACAAAGGAAGGTAAACTTGCCTTACTTGCCTTATTTTAGTACCTTGTCTGCTGTAACACCGCTTATCACAGACACAACTCCACTAAACACCATGCCAACGTTGTTTTTGGTTATAATTACAGTTCAACACATAGACCACTTCAGTATAAAATTTATATTTCTGCTGAAATGTCCCATATGAAAGAGGACAACCTGGTCCAGATATAGTCCACCACAGCTTTTGGCGTGATGGGAGGTCCGGAGGAGAGGCGGCCATGACGGTCATGTCATGACATTTTAAGGGTCCACTACTTCTGTTTACATTCACACCCACCTGAAGGGCCCAGTGTCGCACTCTCACACAGTCGACAAAAGCCATTGCTAACCCACACATCACATGAATAAGTACCGTATGAAATCAGCACATAAGCTGTGTGACGGGGTTATTGAATGGCATTATTGTAATCATGCCGTGGAACTGTGTCCAACGTCTCACCCTCTTTAGGGACGAGGGGGGTTCTGGAATAAAATGGACTCATTGTTCAGGGGAACATGTGCAATGGAGAAATGAAAGCTTCTGTTTCATATATTTTCTGAAAACATAATTGAACAAATGTGTGTTCATACTTATTTGGGGCCGAACTTCAAAAGGCTCGTTTTGTTGAGAAAATGAAGACGTTTGGGTCAAACTCAGAGTAGGATACTTTTTCCGAAGCCGACTCGGTCGAGGAAAACCTTAAGGTTGTGTTCTGAAGGCTTGTCGGATGGAGACGAGCTGCAGAGTGGTCTTTCATGTTACAGAATTACGGCTCTGCTTTCTTCACTCTATGTACGACATATGGAGAGAGATGTCTCTGGCTAACATTACACCGACAGTTGCTGTATTTCAAACTGGAGTTTTGTACAAGCAGAAAAAGTTGAAGAAAGCGTCATGCAAATTTCTGTCTCTCACTGTCACTACTTGAAAATAAGCATATGGTAAAACACACAAACACACACATACACACACACATACAGACTCTCTGTCTCTCTCTCACATACACACACACACACACACACCACTAACAGTATTTTATGATGGACATTAAAGACAATACGCTCCTGTGTAACTCTCACAGGAATCCCCTCCTAAACATGCCCCTGACGATCTGCAGGTTATCATTATGTAGGAAGGCCAAAGCAACATTGATGAGTGGATGTCAGACGTCATGCAGCAGCGTAACATCTCTGCCCTCTCTTACTGTGGCGCTCCTTTTCATCAGCAGGTTATTAGGATGCTTCAAGGCCTCTTTCTGGAGTTCAACCAGCTTTCCTGGACGTGATGGAAAACAGACTGAGGGCATTGTTCTATCCGGGCGCTCGGCTGGACACACACGACACAGAAACACGCACACACATTTATCCATGCATGACACACACTGGTGGCAACATGATTACACAATGCACAAACTAGTTTGATGTCTTCCACTTGCTTTCCATATATACTGCGGTTGCTGTTTTCATGCTTAAATGTCCAAACAGTAATGTATGTTAGAATGTATTTATCTTATTTAATAGAATGATTCTGATTGCTTCAATTTGATACCAGTAGCAACTTGCAATGCTCGTATTCAATTACAATGCAGCACAGTAATTCTGGTCTCATTCCAAACAGTAGTCCTATTGTTATTGGTGTGTGTGAGTGTGGTTGTGCATGCATAGGCTATTTGTGTGTGTGTGTGTGAGTGTCTGTATGTGTGAGTGTGTGCGTGAGTGTGTAAGGGTTCAAACTCTTTGTTCCACCTGTAACCTAGCACCTGAGAATGTAGCTCCTTTGCATAGTTCTTGAATTGAAAATCACAACCAAATTTGTTGCTGGTCTCCATTCAAATTAGAAAAGAATTAACCTACTTTCTACTTGTTTCTATTCTCCTGTCATAACACAGGTATCACCCTACACCATATACATGTAAAGAATAACAACAACAACAAAAAAACAAGTGTGAATTCGCAATAGCTGTGACTAACAATGCACCAAAAGGTGGGGACATGTTTGTGGACCGCCCAACCACCTGACACGCTTTGTCACTCAGTACAACAGCATGGAGGGAGATCTCTAACATGACCTGAACATAAACATGCATCACTATGTCCTGGTCAAGTGTTCTGATCTCTGTGGAGAAATCTGCCTTAGATGCCTTAGGGAGATGTGTGACATGGCTGTCCTTTGGGAGAAAGAGATGTGCAACGCGGTTGATTGATAGTTCAGAGGTCGCCAGACCACACAGGCCCTCCCTGCTGTGGACTCATGGGGGCCGACCTCGGGCCACCCAATCACAGCACATTCCATCAGTGACCCTGTACGTTTTAATGTATGTCCCTGGTTGGTTCTTAGAGAGTCATGTGACGTAGAGTATAAACCATGCATGCAACCAAAACCAGACTTTGCTTGATTTATTTCATGTCATTTTCATGGTTTGTGATCAATGAGGGGTTCTGAAGTAACTAATGAATAACAAATTGGGTTTGGTTATAAGTAATGAAATTAGAATTTGTAATTTGTGTTTTGAATGTCTGGCCAAATGATAAATGGGTTTGTCCTACCAGGTCACATGTAAACACCATGACATTACATTAGGATGTAAAATACCCATGGATGTATTGATAAAGCATTAGATCTCGTATATAAAATAATCTTCTATTTATCAATCATTGATACTGTACACGTACCTTGAGCGTGTACCGCACAGTTCACTTTAGTACATGCGATTCATGCTGTTTAAATACTACACAGATATTGTTGTCAGAAAGAAGCATAGCAAGGTCTAAATTCCATTGAAAAGCCTTTAATTTAGTGGCATATCGTTTAGGAGATAAACAGTGCTGAACATGTTTTCTACCATACAATCTTCATCAGAATGAAAAGGAGTTTCCTAAAATCAACACAGCCAGGATTCTTACCTGATAACACAACCAGGGATTACCGTATCCATACAGAGCCTGACTGACAAAACTTGAATGAAGTTTTTGGTTACACCTTTTGATATGCATTCAGCTGTGTAACACACTGTATCACATGTCAACTCAGGCTTAAGGTATCAAAGCAGCTTAGGGCATCTGGCAGAGCGAGGGAGGGAGGAAACTGTCATATCTCCCACAGACACACCCGCACGCACACCTGTACACACACACACATACACCTGCACATACACACACAAGCACATCCTACCTGACAGGTAGCAGGCAGGCTGGATCATTAGGCCTTAACCCTCAGATGGGACTATATCTTTGCCTGAGGCCCACTTCTGTTTTTCTGTGAAGGGAAACACTGAGAACATCATGGCTCCAGAACGGTTGGCCTTTGCCAGTTCCTACTACTTTGATGTTCTCAAACTAGAATGCAGGTGTAGTAGTCTAAGCCTTCCAATGTTAGTAAGTTAGATATATTGTTACCATTTGTCTTCCGTGTTTGTTCAGCTGCCTGTTGGCATGCTGTACTGAGGTGATGAATGTATTACAATAGCAGAGTATAGGTTACTCACTGTCTGAACTGGCTATAATTGGCAAGACCATGAACTCATGCTTTGAGAGGTAAGACATTATATAAGGTCATTACATGAAATAATTGTCCATATGTTGGCCTGTTAATAAAGTATAAGAAACAAAAATATAGAGCTAATCCTAATATGATATGACACCGGACCCAGTAAATTTGATGGAGGGTCAATTAAGTAGGCCATATGAAACACAGTGAATTTGGAGGGTCATTTAGGTAGGCTATATGAAACAGACACATTTTCTCCTCGCTACTCCTGTCAATCATGGACGGGGTCAAGAGTGCCTCTCGGCGTGGATGCTCGAGCGGCTGGCGTTTGCCGCGAACATCCTACGCTAGCTGGAATCTGAGCACCTGTCAGAGGCCGTCTGGCTTCAGATAACCATTTGGTAATAAGAGATAACTCTTATTAGTCCACAAGTGTTTATAAATGTTCTGTGACACTGCTAGCTAGAACCTACTCTAATTACAGAACCCGTTTATTGTACTGGTCAAGTCACCCCATTGTCACATCCTTTAAAGAACAGGTAGGTTACTAGTATTCTTTAACATCTTCCTTGCTGTAGCTAGCCTACTGAACTGTTGCTAACTAGTTAGCTCTAATATACAGTAACGTCGCTTGGAAGCCAACAGTATTTTTATTAAAACCTCAGCTGTGACTTAATATTGATACAACTGCAGTCATGTTTATCTTCTGCCAATCCTAACATAGGTCTAACAGGACATTGAAATCACCGAGATGTCTTACAACGCACTCGCCGCTCAAAGTTTTGTTGCCATTTCGGAGTTGCATCCAAACACTTTACATCCGGTGAGCCAAACACACTGGCCACAGTTTAAAGTGTTTACCAGTTTTTAAGCAAGTAGAACCAAAATAAAATCACATTGCAGCTCCAAATAGTAGCATCAGTAAAAAGGCCATAAGGCCGTGCTGTAGAGTTGTCAATCAATATTGAAATTGCTTCCTGTGATCTAAGCTTGATTTTGATATCTTTGTCTGTTTTTCAGAGAGTTGCTGGTGTAATTATTGGAAAAACTGACGTCAAAAGCTTCCCAGACAGAAAAAGTAGAGATGACACATTTTCACGGATAACTAGAAATGATAGGCAATGTAGAAATGGATTATAAATGGATTGTCCTCCACATCTCCACTCATCAGATTTACACAGAAACCAAAAACCTACTAAAGACTACCCTGTTTATTCTCTTGACACACATCTGAATGTTTCTTGACTTGCTGACTAACACCCTCTGCTGATAACTTTGTGAACTACCCTAGTTCTCTGAATGAAAATGTAACTTTTCTATTTGTGTGCATTAGATATTGGCTTTGACAGATTCACTTTTGGCTTCACCGTCAAAGACTCTGTCGATTACTTCATCAATGTGACGTCATGGGGTGGCGAAGGCTACATCAACAGTCTCTCTGGCAGCTTCAGTATTGGAGACTGTGGTCAGTATAACTATATGCAGTATGTTTCAACAAATCCAATTACATCTTTGAATAAAAAATAAAAAGAGATATATCACATTACCCATGTCGTATCACAACACCCATTACCATTCAGTTCATGCATATACTGAATCCTGTACTGTACACAGCATAACATCATGTCTTCCATCCTAAACAGTCATCATTGAAAATCCTCTAGTTGCTACTAAAGATCCTGACAAGGAGGATAGATTCTGCCCTTCTACTCCAAGGTAAGGAGAGTACCTTGCCGAGAGACTGTCTTGCTAAAAACACCCCAAGCTTTAACGTCACACTGTGCCACCTCTGGGGGACATAACCACCTGACCTGTGTGGTCAGTTTCTACAGGCTGCTGGTGACAGAGGCTCACTCCCGGGTGACTCTCTGCGCCGACACGGAGGCCATAGAGCAGCTGCTGCCGCTGCTGCACCTGCCTGTGAAGGACCCCAGAGACTTCTACTCCCTGGGGGACATCGTGGCCAACGGACAGAGTCTGGACGGGAGCGTCATCAACATCCTGGCCGCCGTGAGATCCGTAAGAGAGGGTACCACGGTTACCGTGGTTACCGTGGTTACCGTGGTTACCGTGGTCGGGTAATCTCGCGCCTTCTCCGTGACAGGAGAATGTGAGGGTGTAGGGGTCCTAATTTTATTTCATGTTTTTTTTTTTTATCCAAAGCGATAGAACCAATATAGAACCAGCACATCTACCCTTGGACCAGAGATAATGGCTGGAGTTCCATGCGATATGTGGAGCTTCTCACTCCAACAAGCACATTTTTGGCAGTGTATCACAAATATTACAGGAAGGACCTACTGTACAGTAGAGGGAATAGTACTTCTGCGCTCTCTCTCACCCTTCCAGATTGGAGAGCCAAAGTTTTTCACCACGTCAGACGGTCGCAAGGGACAGAGGTTGGAGGTGAAGCTGTTTGACGACTGCGTCCCCTCCTTCTCCTTGGTCTGGTGAGAATGGCGGATCTCTTTATTATTATGAAGTACAATGCTGAATGTAAGCAGAATGAACGATCTCTGGTGGCACTTGTCTTAGAAGTAGCCACCTATATACAGTACCAGTCAAAAGTTTGGACACACTTTCCCTTTCAATTGAATGGGAAAGTATGTCCAAACTTTTGACTGGTACTGTACATGTCATGTTATTATATTAGTTGCCTGGCGCTGGAACCCAGGTGTATTTAATGTTCGGCCTGTTCTTACATGTCTGTTCTTCTGCCTGATCTTACTTTATTTTAATGATTTCCTTCTGCTCGTCCCACTTGACCCCCCCCCCCCACACACACACACACAGCTGGGATAGGGAGGCCATACAGCTGGTGCAGCGCTTGCTGCCCAGAGAGACAGGTAGAAACTAGTGACCCTGTATACTCTGGGACTTGGAAAATCCCCGAAAGTAACATCACTGACTGCCTCTCCCTCTCTGAAGTGCTCTTCGTCTCAGACGCACGCGTCGGTTTCGACAGCTTCCGGAACTGCATGGCAGCGACGGTCAACTCCAAAACCATCGTCACCGTCAACCCTGGTGAGGATCAGGGACCAGGCCATCTGAGGCTAACACCTGCAGGCTGTCAGCCAGGGCAGCCTGGTTACCTGAGTTCCTGTTATGGACGCAGTCTAACAGCCTGTCCACTTTGCTGTGTTCCGCCAGACACTAAGGAGGCCAGCCTGCTGTTCAGCTATGCTAAGGAGCTGTCTGACTCTGGGGCTCTGGAGGAAGAAGTCAGGCCAGGAGATGTTCTTGGTGGGTCTCAGGGAAGACTAACTTACAGTGTTATGGATTCATGGCTCGTTCATCACTGGCATGGCTTTAAATGCCACTAGCCTCTGCCATAGATTAGCAGGAGTGTGCTTGCACAATACGAGGGCCTAGCTCAAGAAATGGCCTCCTGCCCTAAGGCCCAGTCAAGCCTTATTCAATTATTTAACTATAAATATATGACATGTTGCTTGATATTGAAATGTGTGGATTTGTGGCCCACTGTCCAGTGGAGTCCATCAGTGATGTATACACAGTCAGTGAGCTGAAGCTGAGAGCCCAGGAGAACCCAGAGGGCTTCTGTGGGATCACCTACAGCTTCATCTCCAAGCTGGACCTGGACTCCTCTGTGTCCAGGGTCATTAGGAGCAGGTGGTGGGTATCTCAGGGCAACAGTGATACACCGAGACAGAAGAAGTATCTGTCTGTTACATTTCATCCAGATCTGAAATGATAAATCATAGATGTGAACTGAACACCCTGACAATGGTTTCAGCAAACCGAATGGTGAAAACCCTATAGGTATCTGCGCTTATATGTGTATACATCTGTGTAAATATGCCTGCGTGTATATGTGTGTGTGTGTGTTTGTGTGTGGATGACATCAGTTCCAAGTGCAGGTACCAGGTCAGTGAGGACCTGCAGAGCTGCAATAACCCATCCTGTCCAGCAGGGGGCCAACCGCTAAGCATCACCACAGGGTTTGACCTGCTGGTTGATGTGACTGACCACACTGGAACCCTGCAGTCCTGCTACCTCAACAGCACCGCCGCAGAGAAGACCCTGGGCTGCACCGTGAGTCAGGGTCATGGTCAATACGGAAGACACAGAACGACTGTGTTCTGAGGTTTGTGTTCACTCGCAGACAGAATGGCATGTCTTTTGTTTATGTCCGGTTGCAGCCTGAGGAGTTTGCCAGTTTAACTGATGACGAGCGAACGGCCTTGAAGTGGAGGTTCCTCTTGGAGAGATGCAAGATCTACCTAAAGGTGTTTAAAAAGGAGAACTCAACTATTGCAATTTATATGATCTTTTTCAAAGACTAAATGTAGATAACATAACAAATATATGTTCTTCCAGATCCTTCCATCTCCTAAGTCCAGGAATGGTGTCAGAGGGAGTGTGCTGGCCTGTTCTCTGGCTGATCCTGGGGAGGTCAAGCAGAGCCTGGCTGCAGGCCTGCAGTAACTGTTACTAGCCCAGTCTGTGTTTAGTCCAGTTTGGTCTAGTTGTGTCATGTGTGTTGGGTCTATAGATTGATGGCTAGTATCTCAGTGACTAATAGTAACTCATAAAGGACAGTACACATATTTGAAATGCTGTTTTGAGAAGACTTGCTGAAAATGTCTGCATTCATAATTTTCTGTATTTTTATTTCTGTTCATATTATTTTATGCATGAAATGTATGCATGAATTGAATACTATATTGCGTATGTATTGTAAAATATTAAGTTTTTATTAAAATATTTATTTAATGTATTTTTCAAACAAGTGTCATACATTTTTAACAGAAGGAAGTCTCAATGCCGTCCGATCTACCTACACTACACTGAGTTCACTAACGGTGGGGAGTAGGAACCATAACTGCATTTCTTGTCGCAGGGAGGAACAATTAAGACAGCGTACGACTGTTTTTACAATAAACACAAGGTTGGCTGGTACATTTTCTCATGTCAGACTTTCTCTATTATTTACTTTTACAACGCGATTTAACACTGCATATTGGAGGTGAGATGACCAGACATTATATGCTTATGTTGTGAGCTTTTAACTCGTGCAATGCACTGCTCGCTTGCAAAAAATGGCTCAAGCTAGCTAACTTGCTAGTACGTTATCTCTGTCTAGTTGGTATGTTATTGACACGTACATTTGTAAATGCTTCTTTCCTGCCAACATGTAAATCATAATCGTTAGCTGCCTGTCTGCATATTAGATTGCTAGATCTTGTTTTTCTGTTATGTTTCTGTTCCCATAGTGTGAACAATACGATGTCATTAGTGTGTGCTGTTTTGAAGGTAGGTTTGCATTGACAGCAGTCAAGCATGAATGTGAACCAGGGTACGGTGGGCAGCGATCCAGTCATCCTTGCCACGGCGGGATATGACCACACAGTCCGATTCTGGCAGGCCCACAGCGGCATCTGCACCCGCACCGTGCAGCACCAGGACTCCGTATCCTTTATTACTTGAGTGTTACTTGACTTCTTTTGAATGCAGTCATACTATTGACTGTGACAGATCCTTTCACATTACGTCATTGATTACAGTAACATAATAGATGCCATAGCTGCATACCTGTGTGACACGGCTTCTCTTAACAAATCTCCAGCAAGTAAATTCCCTTGAAGTTACCCCTGACCGCAGTATGATTGCCGCTGCAGGTTTGTTACAAACAGCCAATATCCCCTTATCATCATCGTGATTACAACTGTCCTCAACAGTCTTCTGTTGCAGGTTATCAGCACATCCGCATGTACGACCTGAACTCCAACAACCCTAACCCTGTCATAAACTACGACGGCGTCAGCAAGAATATCACCTCAGTCGGCTTCCACGAAGACGGGCGATGGATGTACACAGGAGGGGAGGACTGCATGGCCCGCATCTGGGACCTCAGGTACGTGTGTGTGTATGTGTTAGTGTGTGTGTGTGTGTGTGTGTGTAAAGACTTCTTTGAATGGTCCTCCTCCCCAGCTGACCCCTGCTCTGTCTCCCAGGTCAAGGAACCTCCAGTGCCAGAGAATCTTCCAAGTCAACGCTCCCATCAACTGTGTGTGTCTGCACCCTAACCAGGTATGCAGTGCCTCGTCTCCACGCTTGGAGGAGAACTGGTGTCGGGTTAAATGATCTCTTAGGCACTGGAAAAAGAACCATTTAAGATGCATGAAACACTGTGAAAAAGTGACAAGGTATAAGTCCTTCACCTCTAGAGGGAGCTATAGCTCTCTGAATGAGCAAACCTTGCAGATGTGTAGCCGGTGTGTATCGGTTTAAACTCACTCCTCAAGTATGTAAACAGGCCACCCGCGTCAACGAATAGCTAGCTTTTCGTTGGCGTAGCTTGTAGTGGTCATGCTTGGGAAGTCAGAGGTGGCGTGTTCGACCCCAGTGAGGGGCGAACATCGACCCGTATACCTCTGAAGGAGCAAGACCACGTCGGTTACAGATGCATCACCAGCATTTCCTCCCAGAGTCCTAAAATCACCCTCTCAGTCATTGAGTTTAGGCAACCTTTCTAAGAATGCGTAAGATACAGGTCCCTGTGAACCTAAGATGACCCTAGTGAGTAACGCAAGTCTACGTCCTGCTCTCCAGCTGAGGTGTTTCTCTGTGTTTTCCAGGCAGAGCTGATTGTGGGCGACCAGAGTGGAGTGATCCATATCTGGGACCTGAAGACGGACCACAACGAGCAGCTGATCCCAGAGCCAGAAGTCTCCATCAACTCTGTCCACATCGACCCTGACGCCAGCTACATGGCAGCTGTCAACAGCTCGGTCAGTACACTGTGTGTGTGAGAGGGTGTGGGGGGCGGGGGAATGTAGGGGAACAGGTGTGTGTGTTTACACCAACGCCTGCCTCTCTCTCCCCAGGGAAACTGTTACGTGTGGAACCTGGCCGGGGGGATGGGCGACGAGGTGACACAGCTCATCCCCAAGACGAAGATCCCAGCACACAAACGCTACTCCCTGCGCTGCAAGTTCAGCCCAGACTCCACGTGAGTTCACCTCCGAGCCTCGAGCGAGGCGCAGGTGTTCGGGCCCGGCGGCTCACACGAGAGCGCCGGATGGTGCGGCCATAATTGTGGGCCCCGAGTAAAACCCTCGCAGGCAGGCACCGAATTGTGGTACGTAGTAGCTGATATTGAGGGTATTGACTGGTGTCACCTCTCCACCCTCCAGCCTGCTCGCCACCTGCTCTGCCGACCAGACCTGTAAGATTTGGAGGACGTCCAACTTCTCCCTGATGACGGAGCTGAGCATCAAGAGCAACAACCCCGGGGAGACCTCTAGAGGCTGGATGTGGGACTGCGCCTTCTCTGGGGACTCCCAGTACATTGTTACTGGTCAGTGTTGGCTTGACCCTGGCTCGTGTGTTTACGCAACTCCTTGAGATCAAGCCCCCATAGAGCTCCCGCAGACATATCATCAACAGTGGGTCAAGTGGGTCAGGTGTCATCCTCGGGTTAGGTTTCGTGGATAGCTGCGTGTTTGTTGACAGTTGATAAAAGTTGTAAATATCTACAATATACACAGTGTCTTGTCATAGGGTCCTCTCTGTTACCTCGGACACTTCTCAATTTGTAACAAATGTAAGAGGGACTCTTAACCCACATTCTCTCTCTATCTCTCTCTCTCTCTCTCTCTCTCTCTCTCTCTCTCTCTCTCTCTCTCTCTCTCTCTCTCTCCCCCCAGCCTCGTCTGACAATCTGGCCCGCCTGTGGTGTGTGGAGACGGGGGAGATCAAGAGGGAGTACAGCGGACACCAGAAGGCCGTGGTCTGTCTCGCCTTCAACGACAGCGTCCTTGGCTGAGCAGGGGAAGGAGGGAACCTCTGGAGGGGGGGGGGGGGCTGGAATGGTCGCCTGGCCACGCCACACCGTCTCCCCTGAACAGACTTGTTTGGATGGTTATTATAACCCAGACCCATGTCAGTCTGTGTGAGTCTCACAGCTATCAGCTGCATAAAGCTATTGAAGTCACTGATCATGTTTTATCATAAAAGCGGGCTAAGACGGTTTTATTCATATTTATCCTGAGGACCAGATTTCACCAAGATGAGGACATGCCTGTGTTTATCGTTGTTTGTAAAATCTAATAGTTAGTTTCACTCACGCTTCAACACCTGAAGGTTGAATGTTTTTTTACAAATATTTGACTATTTCGTTAGTGTAAGATATGTCAAGATCGGGAAGACAACAATTTTAGAGTTTGGTTTTACAGTATTCCCACCAAGATCTTATCTTTGTGTAATATATTATATCCCCCTTTAAAATGACTTATTATGGCTAATACTTTCACTCACTGACTTTGTGCCTCCTTTGAAATCAAATTTCTGAATGGAAAACATTAAAGTATGACCCCTGGTCAGTGGTCACCCCTATCCACGTTAGAGATATGAAATATGGAACGCAAGGTTGTACACAACAGTCCTTTATTGGAGAGACCAGACGCTCCACAGAGAGCTTACACAAAATGACTCGTCAGTTGTGGGTTACAGGAAATGGAAGCGGGCTAAAGGGCGGAACCTTTTAGAACCTAATCTCCAAACGCTGCCACAGAGGAATGTATTAACGTGAAGGAAGTGATGATGGGGGCTCTGCTGATAACATGACAGGTTGCTTCCTTCTCTCCTCTCCAGGTCTCTGTCTTTCACTCTCCCTCTTTCTCAGAACAAAGCCAGGACTAGAGACTAGCGGTGGTGGATGCAAACCAACTGGCTGGTTATATGACAGGCAGTAGGGAAGGAGAGGAGGCTGGCTGGCTGGTTATATGACAGGCAGTAGGGAAGGAGAGGAGGCTGGCTGGCTGGTTATATGACAGGCAGTAGGGAAGGAGAGGAGGCTGGCTGGCTGGTTATATGACAGGCAGTAGGGAAGGAGAGGGGGCTGTCTGGCTGGTTATATGACAGGCAGAAGGGAAGGAGAGGGTGCTGGCTGGCTGGTTATATGACAGGCAGTGGGGAAGGAGAGGGGGCTGTCTGGCTGGTTATATGACAGGCAGAAGGGAAGGAGAGGGGGCTGGCTGGCTGGTTATATGACAGGCAGTAGGGAAGGAGAGGAGGCTGGCTGGTTGATTATATGACAGGCAGTAGGGAAGGAGAGGGGGCTGTCTGGCTGGTTATATGACAGGCAGAAGGGAAGGAGAGGGGGCTGGCTAGCTGGTTATATGACAGGCAGTAGGGAAGGAGAGGGGGCTGGCTGGCTGGCTGGCTAGCTGGTTATATGACAGGCAGTAGGGAAGGAGAGGAGGCTGGCTGGCTGGTTATATGACAGGCAGTAGGGAAGGAGAGGAGGCTGGCTGGCTGGCTGGTTATGTGGCAGGCAGTAGGAAAGTGCAGGCAGACTGGTTCTCGCTCTTCTGAGAGTTTTTTGGAAAGCTGGCACTTGGGCTTAGCAAGGATGAGAGGGAGGTTATTGTTCCCTGATATTAACTGGTATGGAATGTTGCTCCTGTTGAGGAGAGGAGCATGGGGGGGGGATCACTCTGGCAGGTAGTAGAAACACACAGAGACACAGATGTTGCTTGGGAAACAGATGTCAATGCAGAAGTAAACCAGTCTCTGTTTCGCTGGGCCTGCAGAGAGAGAGACAGAGGAGGGACAATCACTAAGTTGGTGTTTTAGTAGTTAAGACACCCATCCAAACACAAACGCCCCTCCAAAATGTTGAAATGATGTGCTGTGTTACCTGCTCTCTGAGAATACTTAACAGCACTGGCGGTGTTACACCGCTTGACTTTTTCCTCAGTATTTTGTCTCTGATGAGTGTTCCATCTACTTAGTGTAGCAGTAGAATGTACAGATAGTTACTGAGGTTGCAAAGCAGAAGGGTTCAGCCTAAAGGTCATTCTTGTTGTTTACGGCAACTGAAAGGCCAGTCAGTACCATGGCGAGGATAATGTTACTGCCAAAAGTGATTGCCAAAAGTCTCACTCAGGGGTCAGGCTGCTAACTTACTGTGAACACGTGAGGTCGGGTAAGGTCTAGGTCAAATCTAAAAGGGGTGTTTTCCATCTGGTACACGTGGACTTGAGAACAGGGTGTCCTGGTGGCATGTGGTCTCACCGTCTGCTCTATGGGTCCAGTAGATGGCGCTGTTCTGACACAGGGCCTGGAAGGGCTGCTCCAGGGAGGACGGGTCCACCTGCCGGCCCCCCAGCACCCCCAGGAACTCAGTCTGCCTCTGGGTGTGGTTCCCCGACAACAGCAGGTGACTTTCCTGTAACACATCACTGCTGTAGTGCTCTCTTAATGGAGAGAGACTGGTCTGGGGAAATGAAACAGCCCTCTTTCATTGGATACCATCATTAGCCTAGCTGTCGAACAACCCTCATTTCAGTGAGCATGGGAACAGTTTTAACTAAATTAAAAAGTGATGTCATGTTCAACCAGTGCAATGGCAAAAAACCTTTTGAAATCGTAAGAAGGAAGATCAAAAGAGCCCAGATATGATTATTCAAATGCGTATAAAAGAGGTTTGAGATGAGTCATTGGCTTGAAACTGGAGCAGTCGTGACTTCGGCGCTATGGCATCTCTCTTTCTCGCTCTCTCTCTCATTTAGCACAAAGCCTGTTAGTAATTGCAGCGTTTACACTGCAGATGGGGCGGATAGGGGAGCACTTTCAGAGTGGTTCTGCCCGACCGGGCCCTCTAACAACCTGCCGTTGAACTGCGTTCTGAAGAGCTTTGTGTTGAAGGACACAGAGATTGGGAGCACCAGAAGGGCCATCTGTTTAAAGCTTGGATCTAGATGAGGTGGAAGTTTAACAAAGCAATCAAGGTCTTAATGACCAGCATCAGCAAATGGCCAGGACACACAGGAAGCTGGCTCTATGAGACTTGACACTCTGAGAGAAAGTCCTCATGCACAAAACACTTCACCAGTGATTTCTTTACTCCCCATAGTCCTGCACAAAAAAAAGCTATGAAACACTTTCAGTTTTGGCAGAAACCTCCCATCACCGTCACTTGACACACAGCCATCTATGTAACTGAAGTCCACACATAATCACAAGCTTGGTGAAGTCAGACAACGGCTTGTTTAACTTGGGTACTCTACTACAGAGAACATGAGGTCATGGAGATCACAATAATGAACCATGATTGATATTCCAGCTTGAGAGAGCCCCTCAATGAGGTGAACATGGTTGCATCTGATATGGGTCTGCATTATCCTCATGAGCCTTGCTCTGCTGAAACCAGTCTTTACAATGACTTCAGATCCATCTATATTCATTAGCGGAGCAGAGAGGGCCTCCCCACATCTTAGACTGTGAGGGAGAGGAGCTCTCCTTTTCTTACTCAGCAAAGCTCAACTTTAAAACCCTGAAAGCCCCCAGACAGATTGATAGACAGAGTGCCCATTGTGCCTCCGGGCCTGGCTCTTGTCACCCCTCCACCCTCCCCCCCATCCCGTAAGGAGATCCAGGAGAGGGAGAGAGTTAGGCTTGGAAGACTGGGAGGGATCAGATGTGCTGAGGAATTCAGTCATGGAGGAGAGGGACTTTACGCTTGCTTGGTTCATTTTCTCAACGTCTTCATTTCTCTCTCACTCTTGCTCACTCTCTCGATTCTTGGCTGGGGAGAAGGTTAAGCACCAGTCATGGTAACTACCTTTGCCAGTTCACACATTAGCACGAGGATGACTGACCAGTGGTGCAAAAGGGCAGACTTTGAGAGGAGTCTGGCGACCAGGTGTGCGTGGGTGGCACTATGTTCTAATTCAGTCAAGGCCAGAACAAAACAGATTCAAAACAAATAAGCATACGTTTCCAAAAGTGTTGATGCCAAGTGAGAAACTTGCTCTACCTTCTTTGTTGAGTCCAGGAGGAGAGAATTCATGTTTTCATAATCTGACTTCTCCATGTTGCGGAGGAAGCATGTCTCCTGGTTATCAGGCTTGTAGCAGACCACACCCTGGGGAAAAAACTATTGGAGATCAAACATGGAAACAGAATAATCCTAGAATAGCTCTGAAGCACTGCTCTGCTTTCACGTCAGTTAACACTGTGTTAAATCAACCAAACACCAAACATTTGTGGCACTGAGTTGTAAGTATGAATGATTGAATGAACCAGGCTAGTGATTGAATAAACCAGTCTAGATCCGTTTTGTTCATCAACCATGTCAAAGACATAGACTTTATCGTCCAATGCAGAGAAAGAGAGAGAGAGAACGAGACCATCGCAATGATAAATACTAAAAAATAGATAGCCTGCTAATGCTAACACAGTCCCAGTGCACTCACGTGTTTGATGTCAAAGAGCACGGTGGAGGTGTGGTTGTTCTGTGAGCTCACAGAGATTGTCACGAGGTCGTTTTGTCGGTCCACCAGAGCTGATTGGTTGACCAGAGAACCAGTCAGATCTGGCGCTGTGATCCTGACGACCTGGAGAGACTAGAACAGAGGGAACATGAACACACACTCTACAGTACATGTGTGTGAGCTGTGTGTATGTTACCCACAGAGGTCATGTGTGTGTGTTACTTGTGAACTGGTACAGATGTGTGAGTTGTGGGTGTTAGCTATGTTCATGTACAGGTGCATTCGTTTTGTCTACCTGTGTGTGCTGCTGTGACAGCCCTAAGTGTCCCGTCAGACTCAGGGCTATGAGCACCAGCAGTAGAGTGGCCGACACGATGGCCCAGAATGCTTTGTGGGGGAACTGGGGTGACACAGTTGGTGATCCATCCTTACAGAGACAACACACATCATGATAGTTCATGTCTACATACTATGACTTTAATCATCTTGCTGAAGAACATCCTCAAAGTTCCCCTTCACTGGTTTAACAGTACACACTCACAAGGTAGGACTGGTATTTCTAATGGTATATATGATCTTTATTTATTTATATTTTTATAATACTTATTGCTCAGCTCCAACATTATCAGGCTGAAGGTTTTAACTCACCTAGGAGCCAAAACAAGACTACACCAAAGCTAAATTAATTTTCTTGAGAAAAAGACGACGTTAACTTAGGAGTTCTTGCAACATCATTTCGATCGACTACAGAAGCTGAGGTGAGTGGGGAGGTCTTACCGTGCATGATGAGTCCTCCAAAGCGGTTTGTGAACGTTCCCAACACCTGACCATCCTGTGTCGCGTGGCTCTGCTCCTCTGTCTGCGCCCGTCTCTCAGCTAGCTGCATGAGGCTGTGGACATGACCAGCACTCTGACTCAAACGGATGCTCCGACACACACCTGGCTCTGCTCGCTCACGCTTTCTCCACCCTTTCCTTTTCCCCCCTCCCCCTCCTTCCCTGTCCCTACCTCCCCCCCCCCCCCCACCCCAATCCCTGTGTCCGTCTTGCCATGCCCTTCCTGCCTCCCCCCTCATGAATCCAGGTGGGCCATTCTGCAGCTCACCTGGCCAACTTTTCTCTCCCTCTCTCTGTTTCTCTCCTCCCTCCTTCCCCCCCCCATCACACAGACACACACGTGACGACTGAAAACGTATTGGCTGACTGGACCTGCCCAGACAATGGACAAAAGGCTAAGGAAGGAGAGACATGTTCAGCCCTGTGGAGAGACTCTGTCATCCCTGTGGAGTGGTGATAGAAGGCCTGGCCGCTGCTGACAGACCAAGGTGACTATACGACCTGCTGCGGTCATACAGGAGACTGCGTCACATGCTGGAGTGAGGAGAGCTCAGCGGCCTCGAGGACCAACTGTACGCTTAAGAACGTTCATATGAAACACAGAAATCAGCTCATGAGATTTAGTAACGACAGGGCAAGCTTTGACATTGTAAAAGTATATTTTAATTGATTTGTTCAGTGTTTTCTGTCAACTTCAGTCAAGGTAAATACTGTTGTCTGCGCCAAGGAAAACTGGATGGCAAGTTGACAATTACATGCTGGATAAACATTAAGATATGGATGGATTATACTTTGTGTGTTAAATAAACTGGCATTACAACTGACATGAATATTGTTGTGAAGAACTATGACCTGCTATTAACTGCTCTTTTAACATTCTGTTACAGTACACTTGAGCAGGTGAATACAGTATATAATGAAAACGGTTAGACTGAAAACAAAAGATACAGACACTTGGTTTTCTTCATTACAGCAAACAGTTATTCGTGATGAAGTATTGTTAAAGACCTCTTAAAACACAACTTACATATACATTCTTTTAATTGAGAATATATACCTAACTGTAAGAGTACCACTCATTTAGAAAATCTAAAACACTCAACTGGCACGCGTTGCTCCTGCCCACTACCATGGCAACGTTGCATCAGAGGGACCATTGCACCACAGGATGTATGTAGTTTGGAAATTGTTGATTTGAACACAGTTATCTATAGCTAAAATAACTTTAAACAACAATAAATTACATTAGTGATTTGTTTGATTGATGCAGTATGTTATTAATATAGCTGTCATTTGACTGTGTACCAACCTAAACTGTTTGACAATTTGAAGCCTTGAATAGGGTCTTGAAATAGTTCTACACCTACAGTCTTGCACCAGTAACGGACAGAGCCTCAAATGTTGATTCACAGATATAGTCATAGATATATATAGTGAAGCCACACATTAGGCTAAAGATCCACATATGAGGCTCTGTCCACACTGGTCATCCAGAGGAAGTCCCATGTGACCAGACTGAGGCGTGGCTGAGAGGTAGAGAAGGCAGGTGCCAGGACACTGGAGGGAGATGCAAGGAGAGTGGAAGAGAATGGGGCTTCATTCTCCTTGTCTCCATCCAGGTGGGAAGTTTTTCCTGTGCCACACTCAGGTCCTTAGCTTCCTGCCGTGAGACAGCGCTCTATCCCTGTAGAGCTGGGATAAACTCTGCGATGCTGTCTATATAGTAGTCAGGCACCATGCCCTGCCTCTCTTGGCTCCCGCTCTCCAGGTGGGCCTGGGCGTCGGCCACGGTGCCGACCCCCGTCAGGGTGAGCAGGGTCTTCATGCCGCAGTTGAAGCCCAGCTGGATGTCCGTGTCCAGCCGGTCCCCCACCATCAGACAGCGGTCCCGACCCGGGCTAAACTGCTGGGCCACGCAGTCGAACATGAAGTGGCTGGGTTTCCCCACGATTTGGGCCTGGCGCTGGGCAGCTGTTTCTACTGCCTTCAGGAGACAGCCAGTTGCTGGAGGGGAGGAAATGGGTGAAATGATCATCTGTGGTTTACACACATAATGGTTCTCTGAGTCATATTTTCACAGCACACTGACAGAAGCGATGGGAACATGAGGTCCTGACAGAAGCCCCCCTACCTGGCACAAGCTTCCCACCCTCCAAGGGCAGCCTGGTATCCATGTTGGTTCCTACCAGTAGACAGGCAGGGTTGCTGAGGTACTGCATGGCCCTGTTCAGCTTCATAAAGCTGAAATGCTCGTCAAAGCCCACCACCACTGCTTTCACATCAGGATCTAGGGGAACGTTGGCCCAGTCTAGATCGTTTCCAGATATTGGGTCGGGCCCCACGCCGGTCTGACTGATCCCTACCTTCTCCAGTTCGTGTTTCATGGCATTGCTACCTATAAGGTACACTTTTCCATCGAGCTTGCAGACGTTTTTTAGGTACATTGCCAAGCAGTACGAAGTCCCGAAGACTACATCCTCGGTCACGTTGAATCCCATCAGTATCAATTTATCTGCGCACATCTTTCTAGTTTTGGTGCTGTTGTTGGTGACGAAATATACCCCATTTCCATTTTTCTTGAGTAGATTAATTACGTCCGGTGCACCTGGAACAACCTGTTTTCCTCGCCAGATGACACCGTCACAGTCAAAGACTACGTTATCCACGGAGTCTAGCAGTTGTTTGATCAGTGGACCGCTTAGGTGAGAGCATTTAGACACAGCCATAGAAAAAGCTACTATTATTACCTACTACTTGGCTGTCAGTTAGTGTCCAAAAATGAGCTGGTCTACTACACTTGTTAGCGTTAGCATAAACTACCTACGATGTTAAAATCGGTCTTGTAGTTGATACTCACAAAAATTATAATAGCATCGATCGTCTCTGCAGCATTGATGATTAGTCTTGTCAAATATGTCAGTGATTAAAACAGGATTATTGTTAGTGCCGTATAGGTGTGCAAGACGAGAGCTGACCTTATTACTGACTGCTTCTATTCTAATCACTGACTACTTCAATTCTAATCACTGAACTTGAACTGAACACTGGATCATGTCACAGCCTGTGTCACACTTGTTGTCAACAGGCAGAGACATACTTCCGCACCGGCTTAAAGAAACAGGGACATTTTCACTCTCTTCCGGATTCATATCTAAGTTGATCCTAGGTTAATTCGTAGGTTAGTATTACTGAAATACTGCTTATTCCTAGGACCGGTAGGTCATTTTAGGAACTTATTTTCCATAGTTTGAAATTCAACAAAGGAGGCTTTTTTTGTTTTCTTTCACCAAAAACAGGGAATACACAAAAACTCCACATATTCAATAAATAAAATAGTTTTTATTCACCCACCCCATGCCTCAATATCGATATCTTATAAAATACAAAACAATACTAACATATAACAATCGTCCTAAGAAAGTCTCAGGTGTTTCTTAATTGTTTTTCTTGTGAGTGGGACGGAACGGAGAGAGTATCTCCCATAGGTTCTTGACGACCCCCCTGCTATAGAAGAACCTTGTGGAGTGTTCTGGTGGGGGGCCACAGAGGTGGTTAGGCACAGTGGGGTGGCAGTGCTGGCAGGTAGAACCTCTGAGCTTGTACCACTCATTGGAGGTCTGGTTGACCAAAGCCAAGTATGAGTGAAACAGGAAGTAGCTGGCCAGCAGGAAGCAGACAAAGACCAGGAAACCAAGCATGAAGACAATCCTTGGGAAGGTCAGGAACAGATGCTGGAGAGGGAGAGATGCATAATGAACCTGTATTTAAACATTGGGGTCATGTTTAATGTCATGACATTGGGGTCATGTGCGGCATGTGAATCAGTGAATCAGGTCTGCTCTACTTACGACAGTGTTTGGATCTGGCTGGCTTGACCAGCTGGCAGGTGGGGCAAGAAACTCCAGGGTGGAACATCATCCCGTCATACGGGTACACCTGCAACTGGACGGCATGCTTCCTCCTGGTCAGGGGGCAAATGGCTGAGTGGTTAGGGAATCAGGCCACCAATCCAAGGGTTGCCAGTTTGAATCCCGGCCGTGCAAATTACATTGTGTCCCTGGGCAAAGCACTTTACCCTACTTGCCTCGGGGGAATGTCCCTGTAATTACTGTAAGTCGCTCTGGATAAGTGTCTTAATGACGCTCTTAATGACTTAACTAAATGACTAAATGTAATGGTCACCGTGCCTACAGGGGGTCAGGAAGATGTGTGGTTTGATAAGATGTTTCATTGCATCTAATGTCTCTGCTAAATGTCAGTGTGATTAACCTGAATGAAATTCATTTGATGGTTGAAGTGTCAATTTTTATGCGGAAGTGGGAATTCATACATTTATGTTGACCTACCGGGATCTCTCCGGATACACAGGTAGAAGAAGATGGATTTGACAACCAGGAAGACATAGGGTGCGGCTGGTCAGAGTGGTACCCATGTCCCTGCAGTAGCCAAACACCTCATAACTGAACTCAGTATATGCAGCCCCTTCCAGCAACAGGTGATGGTAGATAAACATGTTGTTCCTTTGGGAGGTTAAACAAAAATCATTCTATGCCCTCAAATGAATTGACCAGTGTTAGGGTAAAGTCCTGATTCAGGATGACACAATCTATTCTCCTCCTTGACAAACAAGTGAGCTGGGGACTTAGCCAGACCCACCGCTGATGAAACAGCCTGTGTAAAGTCCTTTGAAACAACCTCCGGAGCCATTTTGGTGTCCAAGGTGTTAACACCTGAAAAACAAAAAGGAGAAGCATAATCTGGAATCAGTCTAACGGTCTTGGTATCCTTCAGCGTTATTACAGCGTCACACTGTGGCAGTTCTGAGAAGTGCAGAAGTCAGAGTAGCTATCATCTTACCCGAGTACTGAGTTGAGTAGGAAGCCAAAGGTAGTTTGTTGCTGACCAGAATATTTGCAAACCAGGGCAATGCACGCCAACACCACCACAACGTAGATAGCAAACAGGGTTAAAACAAATCCATCGGTCAACCTTAAAAGTCCGTGGAGAAAAGAACGGCGTGTCACCAGCTCGAGCTGATCACGTTAACTAATTGTCAACAAACAACTATTAGTGCTAGCTGGCACTAACAATGATACAATCGAATCAAATTACTGTACTGTAATTCAACTCCCACCATACAATACATTGGCAGAGATAGCAATCTAGTAAAATCTGCAATCTACCTGGCAGCAACAGGTGTGTCCACTATGGCTATTAACAATCGTAAAAGCTAATATGCTAGCTAGGTAATGATTTCACTGTACACGCTACTCTATATTTAACTATTGGCAGCGATTTAGCTGGCAAAGTTCTACTGTTTCTCACCCCAATAGCTACGCCTGCCTCTGACCTTTCTTGCAGGTTTTAATATTCATATAATATCATTATTTTGTGTGTATATTGAAAATATAGCTCCCTTCCTAGAACTGTCCACAGTTCTCTTCCGGTTTCCTCATTCTATTCTGGAAGCATTGCTTTGCTTTACTTCCTTAGCATGTTGCTAACTAACCATAACAACCAGTCGACAGGGTATTCCAATGCTAATGCTACTAGCCGGAAGTGGAAGTACAGCATGCAAGGACCAATTGTACGCTCGAGAACGTTCATGAAACACAGAAATCAGCTAATGAGATCATTTAGTAACTACAGGGCAAGCTTTGACTTAGTAAAAGTACATTTTAATTAATTTGTTCAGTGTTTTCTGTCAACTTAAGTCAAGGTAAATACTGTTGTCTGCGCCAAGGAAAACTGTGGATGGCAAGTTGACAATTACATGCTGGATAGACATTAAGATATGGATAATGGATTATACTTTGTGTGTTAAATAACTTATTACAGTACAATATTAAGTAGTCATTGCAACTGACATGAATATTGTTGTGCATAACTATGACCTGCTATTCACTGCTGTTTTAACATTATGTTAGAGTACACTTGAGCAGGTGAATACAGTATATCATGTAAACGGTTAGACTGAAAACAAAAGATACAGACACTTGTTTTTCTTCATTATAGCAAACAGTTATTCCTGATGAAGTATTGTTAAAGAGCTCTTCAAACATGTAATTAAAACACAATTTCCATAGACATTCTTTTAACTGAGAATAGGCTAGAAAGAGTACCACTCATTTGGAAAATCTAAAACACTCAACTGGCACGCGTTGTCCCTGCCCACTCCCATGGCAATGTTGCGTCAGAGGGACCATTGCACCACAGGATGTATGGTCTGCACAATCCACTTTTACACAACTTCTCTGTCTAATCTCGGATTACACTTTAACAACAATGATTCTTCAAAAATATAGTTTGGAGATTGTTGATTTGTACACAGTTATCTATCCATAGCTAAAATAACTTTAAACAACAATAAATTACATTAGTGATTAGTTTGATTGATGCAGTATGTTATTAATATAGCTGTCATTTGAGTGTGTACCATCCTAAACAGTTTGACAATTTGAAGCCTTGAATAGGGTCTTGAAATAGTTCTACACCTACAGTCTTGCACCAGTAACGGACAGAGCCTCAAATGTTGATTCACAGATATAGTCATAGATATATATAGTGAAGCCACACATTAGGCTAAAGATCCACATATGAGGCTCTGTCCACACTGGTCATCCAGAGGAAGTCCCATGTGACCAGACTGAGGCATGGCTGAGAGGTGGAAAAGGCAGGTGCCAGGACACTGGAGGGAGATGCAAGGAGAGTGGAAGAGAATGGGGCTAGCTTCATTCTCCTTGTCTCCATACAGGTGGGAGGTTCTTCCTCCCGTTCTATCCCTGTAGAGCTGGGAGGAGCTCGGCGATGCTGTCTATATAGTAGTCAGGCACCATGCCCTGCCTCTCCTGGCTGCCGCTCTCCAGGTTGGCCTGGGCGTCGGCCACGGTGCTGACCCCCGTCAGGGTGAGCAGGGTCTTCATGCCGCAGTTGAAGCCCAGCTGGATGTCCGTGTCCAGCCGGTCCCCCACCATCAGACAGCGGTCCCGATCCAGGCTAAACTGCTGGGCCACGCAGTCGAACATGAAGTGGTTGGGTTTCCCCACGATTTGGGCCTGGCGCTGGGCAGCTGTTTCTACTGCCTTCAGGATACAGCCGGTTCCTGGAGGGGAGGAAGGGGTGAAATGATCATCTGTGGTTTACTCACATAATGGTTCTCTGAGTCTAATTTTCACAGCACACTGACAGAAGCGATGGGAATATGAGGTCCTGACAGAAGCCCCCCTACCTGGCACAGCTTTCCCACCCTCCAAGGGCAGCCTGGTATCCGTGTTGGTTCCTACCAGTAGACAGGCAGGGTTGCTGAGGTACTGCATGGCCCTGTTCAGCTTTGTATAGCTGAAGTGCTCGTCAAAGCCCACCACCACTGCTTTCACATCAGGATCTAGGGTAACGTTGGCCCAGTCTATCTGGACTCCAGATATTGGGTCGGGCCCCACGCCGGTCTGACTGATCCCGACCTTCTCCAGTTCGAGTCTCATGGCATTGCCACCTACAAGGTACACTTTTCCATTGAGCTTGCAGACGGTTTTTAGGTACATTGCAGAGCAGTACGCAGTCCCGAAGACTTCATCCTCGGTCACGTTGAATCCCATCAGTGTCAATTTATCTGCGTACATCTTTCTAGTTTTGGTGCTGTTGTTGGTGACAAAATATACCCCTTTTCCATTTTTCTTGAGTAGATTAATTACGTCCGGTGCACCTGGAACAACCTGGTTTCCTCGCCAGATGACACCGTCACAGTCAAAGAGTACGTTATCCACGGTGTCAAGCAGTTGTTTGATCAGTGGACCGCTTAGGCGGGAGCATTTAGACAGAGCCATTGAAACAGCTACTACTATTAGCTACCACTTGGCTGTCAGTTAGTGTCCAAAAATGGGCTGGTCTACTACACTTGTTAGCGTTAGCATAAACTACCCACGATGTTAAAATCGGTCGATACTCACAACAATTAGAATAGCATCGATCGTCTCTGCAGCACTGATGATTAGTCGTGTCAAATATGTCATTGATTAAAGCATGATTATTATTATTGCCGTATAGTTGTGCAAGACGAGCGCTGACCTTAGCACTGACTGCTTCTAATCACTCGGAACATGTCACCAGGCAGAGACATACTTCCGCACCGGCTTAAGGGACATTTTCACTCTTTTCCGGGTTCATATCTAGGTTGATCCTATGTTCATTCGTAGGTTAGTATTTCTGAAATACTGCTTATTTTTAGGACCGGTAGGTCATTTTAGGAACTTATTTTCCCTAGTTTGAAATTCAACGAGGCTTTTCCGTATTCTTTCACAAAAAACAGGGAATACTAAAACGCCACACATTCAATAAATAAACACAAGTTTATATTCACCCACCCCATGCCTCAATACTTATTGATATCTTATAAAATACAAAACAATACTTAAATCTAGCAATCGTCCTATGAGTCTCAGGTGTTTCTTAATTGTTTTTCTTGTGAGTGGGACCGAACCGAGAGAGTATCTCCCATAGGTTCTTGACGACCCCCCTGCTGTAGAAGAACCTTGTACAGTGTTCCGGTCGGGGGCCATAGAGGTGGTTAACATGGCCCTTCACTTCACCCTACAGCACCTGGACTCCCCAGCATCCCACACCAGGATCCTGTTTGTGGACTTCAGCTCTGCCTTCAACACCATCATCCCCACCCTGCTTCAGGACAAGCTCTCCAAGCTGAACGTGCCTGACTCCACCTGCAGGTGGATCACAGACTTCCTGTCTGACAGGAAGCAGTGCGTCAAGCTGGGAACACAAATCTCTGACTCCCAGTCCATCAGCACCGGATCTCCTCAGGGCTGCGTCCTTTCCCCTCTGCTCTTCTCCCTGTACACCAACAGCTGCACCTCCAGTCTTCCGTCCATCAAACTCTTAAAGTTTGCGGACGACACCACCCTCATTGGGCTCATCTCTGGTGGGGAGTCTGACTATAGGTGGGAAGCTAACAACCTGGTGACCTGGTGTCATCAGAACAACTTAGAGCTCAATGCTCTTAAGACAGTGGAGATGGTTGTGGACTTCAGAAATAATACTGCCCCACAGGACAATTGTGGCCGACTCATCCCACCCTGGACACACTCAGTTTCAGCCACTACCCTCCGGCAGAAGGCTGCGGTCCATCAGGACCAAAACCTCACGCCACAAAAACAGTTTCTTCCCATCCGCTGCTGGCCTCTTCAACAAGCCCAAGGGCTCACACAGACTTTAACACTTGCCATATTTGCACTATGTTCCATATTTGTATTTCTGTATTTATATATTGTATATTATAGCTATTTTATACTTTATATTTTATTTTACATACCTTTCCTCTTAGTATTTGTTAGTATTAGTTAGTTAGACTTTGAACCTTTAGTATAGCTAGACTTGTTTAAACTTACACCACTTATTTAAGATCTATTCCTATATGTTGAATGTATGCACCTTCCTGCCAAAATAAATTACTGTGCAAACTTTCACGGCGATTAAAACACTTTCTGATTCTGATTTATGTTGACCTACCGGGATCTCTCCGGATACACAGGGTGCAGCCAAGCTGGTCAGAGTGGTACCCATGTCCCTGCAGTAGCCCAACACCTCATAAATGAACTCAGTATATGCAGCCCCTTCCAGCAACAGGTGATGGTAGATAAACATGTTGTTCCTTTGGGAGGTTAAACAAAAATCAATCTATGCCCTCAAATGAATTGACCACTGTTAGGGTAAAGTCCTGATTCAGGATGACACAATCTATTCTCCTCCCTGACAAACAGTGAGCTGGGGACAGACCCACCACTGATGAAACAGCCTGTGTAAAGTCCTTTGAACTTGTAATATGTAGGTTAGTATTACTGAAATACTGCTTATTCCTTGGACCAGTAGGTCATTTTAGGAACTTATTTTCCATAGTTTGAAATTCAACAAAGGAGGCTTTTTTGTTTTCTTTCACCAAAAACAGGGAATACACAAAAACTCCACATATTCAATAAATAAAATAGTTTTTATTCACCCACCCCATGCCTCAATACTTATTGATATCTTATAAAATACAAAACAATACTAACATATAACAATCGTCCTAAGAAAGTCTCAGGTGTTTCTTAATTGTTTTTCTTGTGAGTGGGACGGAACGGAGAGAGTATCTCCCATAGGTTCTTGACGACCCCCCTGCTGTAGAAGAACCTTGTGGAGTGTTCTGGTGGGGGGCCACAGAGGTGGTTAGGCACAGTGGGGTGGCAGTGCTGGCAGGCAGAACCTCGGAGCTTGTACCACTCATTGGAGGTCTGGTTGACCAAAGCCAAGTATGAGTGAAACAGGAAGTAGCTGGCCAGCAGGAAGCAGACAAAGACCAGGAAACCAAGCATGAAGACAATCCTTGGGAAGGTCAGGAACAGATGCTGGAGAGGGAGAGATGCATAATGAACCTGTATTTAAACATTGGGGTCCTCCATCTCGTTGGTGTCTTACGTCATCGCACTTGAAGGAAACGTTCAAAGTTCTCAGAAAATCCTCTTCCACCCATTCTTCCTCACCTGTATGATGAAGGCAGTCCCTGCCTGCTGATGCTGCCCTTGCTGGTCCAGGTAGTGAGCCCTAAGCAGCCCTGACCTAAGCACCGCCTGCAACAACATGTCCCCCGTCAACACCGCCATGGAGCCCGCCATGCCGCACACGCTCAGTAGGTACATCAGGAAGTAACGGGTGTTCTGGGCCCCAACACAGTTGTTGACCCAGACACAGTGGTGGTCGAAACGCTGCACACACCTGTTACACACTCCTGGAAACACACAAACACAGGCCAGGGAAGAACAGATAATAACAGTTATCTAAGCTGTCAGGATCCAATAAGTGATGATTGGCCACTCATTTTAAGCTTTAAACTCAGCACAGATTAATTCATGTTTGTCAGTAGTCAGCCCAGTGAATCAGTGAATCAGGTCTGCTCTACTTACGACAGTGTTTGGATCTGGCTGGCTTGACCAGCTGGCAGGTGGGGCAAGAAACTCCAGGGAGGAACATCATCCCGTCATACGGGTACACCTGCAGCTGGACGGCATGCTTCCTCCTGGTCACCGTGCCTACCACGGGTTCAGGAAGATGTGCGGTTTGATACCATTTTTCATTGCATCCAATGTATCTGCTAAATGTCAGTGTGATTAACCTGAATGAAATTCATTTGATTGGTGAAGTGTCAATTTTCATGTGGAAGTAGGAGTTCATACATTTATGTTGACATACCGGGATCTCTCCGGATACACAGGTAGAAGAAGATGGATTTGACAACCAGGAAGACATAGGGTGCAGCCAGGCTGGTCAGAGTGGTACCCATGTCCCTGCAGTAGCCAAACACCTCATAACTGAACTCAGTATATGCAGCCCCTTCCAGCAACAGGTGAAGGTAGATAAACATGTTGTTCCTTTGGGAGATTAAACAAAAATCAATCTATGTCCTAAAATGAATTGACCAGTGTTAGGGTAAAGTCCTGATTCAGGATGACACAATCTATTCTCCTCCTTGACAAACAAGTGAGCTGGGGACTTAGCCAGACCCACCGCTGATGAAACAGCCTGTGTAAAGTCCTTTGAAACAACCTCCGGAGCCATTTTGGTGTCCAAGGTGATAACACCTGAAAAACAAAAAGGAGAAGCATAATCTGCAATCAGTCTATCGGTCTTGGTATCCTTCAGCGTTATTACAGCGTCACACTGTGGCAGTTCTGAGAAGTGCAGAAGTCAGAGTAGCAATCATCTTACCCGAGTCACTGAGTTGAGTAGTAAGCCAAAGGGAGTTTGTTGCTGACCAGAATACTTGCAAACCAGGGCAATGCACGCCAACACCACCACAACGTAGATAGCAAACAGGGTTAAAAAATCCATCGGTCAACCTTAAAAGTCAGTGGAGAAAAGAACGGCGTGTCACCAGTTAACTCACGTTAACTAATTGTCAACAAACAACGACAGAACTGTCAGTGCTAGCTGGCACTAACAATGATACAATCGAATCAAATTACTGTACTGTAATTCAACTCCCACCATACAATACATTGGCAGAGATAGCAATCTAGTAAAATCTGCAATCTAGTAAGTTTACCTGGCAGCAACAGGTGTGTCCACTATGACTAGTAACAATCATAAAAGCTAATATGCTAGCTAGGTAATGATTTCACTGTACACACGACTCTGTATTTAAGTATTGGCAGAGATTTAGCTGGCAAAGTTCTGCTGTTTCTCACCCCAATAGCTACGCTTGCCTCTGACCTTTCAGGCAGGTTTTAATTTTCATATCATTATTTAGTGTGTATATTGAAAATGGAGCTCCCTACCCAGAACTGTACACAGTCCCCTTCCGGTTTCCTCATTCTCGCCCATTCTGTTCTGGAAGCATTGCTTTGCTTTACTTCCTTAGCATGTTGCTATCTAACCATAGCAGGCAGTCGATAGGGTATTCCAATGCTAATGCTACTAGCGGGAAGTGGAAATACTGCATGCAAGGAATTACGAAAGGGATAAACAGTACAACAAGCATGTAGTTCGACTGGAGGGAAAAATCACTGACAACAGAGCCACAATAATCCTTTTGACATTGGTAATTTCGTGTATCACAGATTATGGAACATATGTTTTTGCGCATTATGAATAATAATCTTTCAGTAATATTCTTCTACTTAATATCACGGCAACACACCGAGCCTCCAAACAAAGTGGAGACGGAAAATTTGGTTTACTAAGAAGTGCCTCTGACTGAACATCGAAACAATGACAACAAAGTCTATTCTAAGCAATGTTTCATATGTTAATTTTTGTTTGACGTTATGACTGTCTGGTTATAGATTAGCCTGTGTGTTCCCCAGTGCTGTTACTCGGCCACTCAAAGTCTGTAAGATACATTCTACAGGTCTTCAATACACCCGATGGATCTTGTTGCTGGGCTTACCTGCTTGCATTTTCAAACAGTCCCAGCACTCATGTTACAGTGTCCACAAGGTAGAGCAGCACAGAAGGACTTGCTCTTCGGGATGAGAGGAGTACAGTAGCCTATTAACACCTGGACTGTAGAAGACTACTGTACATGATATAAGGTATGCTTATAGGTATGCTTACATGATGAGTATTCTCAGTCTACTAGTGGCTAAACACTCCCAAAAAGACTGATGTGCATGTTCAGTGGTTGGCTAAACTTGCTACCTAATTACTGTCATTCACAACACATTGCATTATCTGCTATCTAAAATAGCCTATTTCTGTCTGATGATAGTGATGGTTGCTATATGAATTAATTCTTGCAAGTTTGTTAAGTTTTATTTGAATCAGTTAATGCAATTACCATATGGGAAATGGGAACTGTAGGCCTTTCCCACTCAGTAAAAGAGTGGTTTAGCCATGGACTCAACAGCCTGGAAAATGTTTTATCTCATGCTCTCTGTTACTCAGTGACATGAGTAGCCATCTTGGGTGCGTTGTAAGATGAGAGTTTGATTGAGGGGAACAGGGTCTGTTTTGGAATACAAGTTGAATTATTCAGGAGGGCTCTGTGCTCTGGAGGGTTCCTTACTGAGACATGTGCTTGTTAATAACACATACACACACACACACACACTCGTACACAACAGCCATGAGCAGGTTATGAACATGTTTACAATGGTCCAATCTGAGCACAGTGACCCTCCTAGGAGATCCACAGGTCTAACTGAAGGGGCATGTGTCCCTGAGGGGGCCCTGTGTCCTCTGAAGATTCAGCCCATAATCCCACTAATCCGCAGCAAAGTCTTAAATGTCCCCTGCTCCTTTTCAATGGACCAGACATTGAGGTACACTCACTCACGCATAGTACACGCTTACAAACTCTTCAACACACATTCAACAGCACACCGGGCAGGCAGACGCTCCAGTTAATGTTCATCAGGCTGTCTTGGATCGCCTCGCAGTGATTCTGGGCCAGGAGTGGTCCCTCTGAGAGCCACCTAGCCGAGAGAGAGGGAGCAGGAACAGAGACGCAGGGGGGTATTTATAGAAGAATGAGGCCTCACAATACCCTTTTTGGAGAGAGAATTATTAAGGAGAGGAGTGGAGCGAGCTCGTCCCAGATTTCTGATTAACACTGCGTGTGCGGACGGGCGCAGGGCCGGATCGGGCTGATTCAGAGGAGAGGCTCCGTAGCTCGCTCCTCCCTGACTACTCGGCTTCTCACATCATGCACTGTCACCCTTTCCTCACAACGAGGTGGGCCTGGCTGTCTGAGCGGGGCTTGATGTGGACGGGGGCGTTCTGAATCCTCGGCCCCTCTCCCTTGACCGGGGAGGCTGTGAGCGATTCAGACGTCCGGAGAGGAGATTGACAGACGGGCAGTTTGCCTGTGCTATCTCATAGAGTCTGAGACAAGATGAAGAAGTTTCTACAGCACAAGAAGGGCAGATACTCCTTCCGCCAGAACAAATCGGGTCCACGTTATCCACCCAAGGATTTCTGTAAGTCTCACTGTTTCATCTGTTTGGTCAGAGCATGTTACTGTGTCAGAGCTATGGAGCCTGCCAGGAAGAGCAGCAGCTAGCTCATATGCAGTGATGTTCGACCATCTTTAGCTCAGGAGGCAAAATTAGAGTGTTCTTCTATATTTGTCTGTTGACCAATTAATGAGGTCATACAAGTTCTTGTGCTGCAGCACATTCCATGCACTGAACTGTATGTTATAATACCTCCACAATACTGTACATTACAATGAACCCACATTGTAGATATCGTCTATTGACACATTATACACATTATCATACATTTACTGAAAAAGTCGCCTGTTGCCTCAGCCCTGTTTGTTGTAGTGATGTTTTACAGGGTCTTGCAGGCTTGAGTAGCAAGGCAGACTCGGGTGCTATAGCCTCAGTGTCAGTCTTGTCCGGGCTGTAAAGGATTAAGTTTAGAGCGATGAGCGTGCTCCGTTCCTCCAAGGTCAAATCACTTCTTCTGCGATGACTCCCATTAGCTGCTGAGGAGTTGAATCAGGTCAGTGACCCCTGAGGGCTCCACCACAGTTCAGCAGGGGAGGAGAGAGAGAGGAGAGGACACCGTGTTCTGTCGCTCCCGGAGTTTCACTCCCAGGCAGGTCCACGAAGGTCCATGAAGTGGAACGAGCGCGGCTCCAGGATTTAAAGTCTTCTTATTTCATCTGTGCTTCAGTCGTCATCTTTAAACAGCCGTCGCTGAATACCAATGACATCTTAGCTCTGTAGCCCTGGTATCCATCGACAGCTCAACCCTTCTTCGATCTCAGCTCTTTCATTCTGACACCCTTACATTTCCTGTCGCCTCTCCCATGCCCTCCCCTCTATCTCTTCAAAGTCCTCGCCATGCCATCAACCAATCAGGGCTGGCCAGAGGAGTTTGGCTTCCAGCTAGGAGGAAGTGGTCCCAGCTACATCCTGTCTGTGGAGGAGGGCAGCAGTGCCTACCTGGCGGGGCTGCAGCCAGGGGACCAGGTGCTGGAGATCGAGGGCAACAACGTGTCCACGCTGGGCAGCCAGGCCGTCATCTCCATCGCCCACACCCAGAGGAACATCCCGCCCAGCATCGGAGTGGTGTCACGCATCCAGCAGGTCTGAACTCTCAGTTTCTCTCTGTGTTTTTATGGTCACAGAGGTACAGCCTATAGTGTATATTTTAGGATTCTATTGTAACATCACTGCTGTTGAGATTGACTTGAAATGACAGCCTTGAAATTCTCATAGATATGTATAGATGTGTGCAGACAAACGACTGTCTTAACTGGTTCTTAATCCCCCCCCCCCCCCTCTCTCTCTCTCTCTCTCTGTCTGTCTCTCTCTCTCTGTCTCTCTCTCTCCTCTGATTATGTCTCTGCCATTTACTCTATTGATTTTCTCTTCCGCCCCTAGATGGACATAACGCCAGGCCCTGACGGTCGTTTCGGCTTCACCATCGTGGGAGACTGCCCCCTTCTGGTGGAGGACTGCTCTCCCTGCTCCCCGGCCGGCCGAGGGGGCCTGCGGGCCGGGGACTACGTCATGGAGGTGAACGGCATCCCCGTGAGGCAGCACGAGATGGCGGCGGCCCTGATCAAGGCCTCGCAGGGCCGGACGCTGCGGCTGGGCGTGCTCTGTCTGGGCCCACGGCAGAAGAGGAGCAGCGGCAGTCTAGAGGAGAACCAGCTGGGGGGGAAGGGGGGCGCCGGGGGAGACGGCCTGAGGGTGGACCGCAAGCACAAGGCTCTGGAGTTCAACAGGAAGGTGAGGTGAAGGGGCGTGGAGTGGGGTGAGGGAGGGGAGGATTTATAGTCCTCACTGGGGATACTGCAATCCATGGTCGGTTGCATGTCGGTTGCTACTTGCAGCTGGGTAATCTGTGGTGGAACATGGTAGTTAATAGATAGACTACTTTAGCTACAATAGAGTTGTCCACATGAGCGTTTGTCAGCTGGCTCACTCTCAACAGCTGGCCCCCTTCACCGTGTGCGTGCTGTTAGTCTCTTCACCAGCCTGTTCCCATCCCAACGCTGTTTGTGCTGTGTTCCAGATTGACCAGATCTTGGGGGAGGAACCAGAGGTGAAGGAGAGGCTATTTGGTGTGCTGAAGCAGTACGCTGCAGAGAAGAAAGTCGATTGGCTGGCCTCGGTCCTCCCGGACATCCTGATCACTGACGATCAGCGCCAGCTCATCTCCAGCATCAGGTACCCAGCAGCCCTGGGCTTAGAAAGGTCCAATCCGTGAATTTCATTTCCTGAGATTTCATTCGCAAGCCCGTCCTCTTCATTCTCGGATTCATATTATCCTTACATTGCAATCAAAGGTGATTGCAGTCCATACTGGGCCTTTACCTCAGAGCAACTAAGCTGTTGAAGTATTTTTCATGTTTGTACGCTAAGTCATCGAACGGTTCCTACGGTTCATTCCAGGTTGGATGCAGCCGACCCCTCAATCCCCATCTCCACAGGCCCAGTGAAAAGTACGGGTAATCTGTTAGGATTTATTTGCAATGACATTGTTAACAGGCTTTTCCTTTGGTCTATTCTGCTGGGGGAGGGATTAAGGGGTCTTGCTTTGGGACCATTAATATGGATGAATCCCACAGTGCCTTTGAGTGGGTGGCCTCCATCTGCCACAAAAGATGGAGTCATGGTGGACTCACAGTCCCGTTAACTGTGGTCTCAGGGAAACTGCCGGGCTTCAGAGCCAAGGTGTAGAGTTATGTGAAGACAAAGCTTACACAAAGATGATGACACCACCCAACATCTATAGCTGCTGGAGGAGATGTGGTGGTCTCTGGTGTCTCTGCAGGAATGCTTCATTTGTGAGAAAGGCTTTGAATTTGATCTGAGGTTGAATATACAAGATACGCCCATGTCCTGAAAGATTCCTTCATTATAAACTGGACAGTGTACTCCATGCAAAACTGGAATCTCACTACAAATGCCAAAAACCCCAGCACCTTTCCTTTTTAGGTTGCGCGGATTACAGATACTCTCATGTCCGAAGCCAGGGAGGGACAAGTCGACAGCTGTCATCTGATATGAAACTGCCTGCCGTATAATCTAAATCTCTAATCTGATTGACTGCCCCCCACACACACACAGATATAAACACACACATACACCAGTGGGGAACTGGGCTAATGAGGCAGCCACACCCTAAACCCTGATCATCTGACTGAGATGAGGAGCTAAATCCTTTTCACCCAGTGCTCCTGCAGTGACAAAGAGGTAAACAATGTTGCAATGCCTTATAGGAGTCTAAGTACAGAGCAAAATGATGGTCTGTGGTTGATTAGTGATTTTAGGGGCCCTTAATAAAGGCTGGTATCCGAAGTCATGAGAACTAAGTTGAGTTTTATCGGATTTGATTTATTGTCATGAATAATGGATGAATATTCAAATCCACTGTTATATCCTTAGATTGGTTTGTTTTTACTCTGGACTCCCACGTGATGAAATGTCGTCTTATTTGTCCAATAATAGCATCCAGTTTAAAATGCCATCTCTCTCATTCTCTCTCTCTCCCCTCCCTTTCTTTCTGCGTAACTCGATGGATTTTCTCCTCATTATTGCGCTATAAGCTGTAGCTAGTCCAAGTGTGCCATTTCCTTTCTTGACAATGCACCATGGCAACTCTAGACCATAATAAATACTGCATAGGACCTATACCTTTAAACACCATATCTAAACCTGTGACTGCCAGTGGGAACCTGAACTGATGACTTGCAGTTACTTCAGTTATGTGTGATGTCAAGCTGCTAGAGCTGCTATGAGCTGTTTAGGGTGAGTACAGTGTGTTTATGGTTTTGCTTATATTTTGTTCAGTGTTTTCGAACTGGTGACACAGTAGAATGTAAACACGATATGATGCTCTGAATGAGAGAAACTGCCCGTAGTCATACAGATAATGACTGTCAAATGCCATCCATGTGTGTGTGTGTCTATGTGTGTGTCAGTGTTGACTGAAGGTTCATTCTGCTCTCAAACCTATCCTTAATGCAGTGTGAAATACACTGTCGCTGACTTCCAGACTTGATTAAGCAACATCTGTGCCTTTCTCCGCTCCTGACATATGACAGTTATGACAGCCATTATCATGTGCAATACAGCTGGTCTGTAGTCTATGTGAGTTGTCCAGGTTTTTACGACATAATTTGTTTCTGGATTGCACATACACACACAGACACAATGATAAAGTACTTGAACAGAAATAGTCTTGTCAAAGTTGATGTACTAGGCATGAGAATGAAGGAATGCATGGATGAATGGAACTGACAGGAATGTGAAGAAAAAAAACTTTGAGCAGAAGGTTGTAAACCCACAGCATCTAAAAGAGACATGCTCTGGGAGCTGCTGGAGTGAATAGCTTCACCCCAGTGACAGCTAGGTACAAAGACCAGAGAACCTTGACTCTCCGTGGAAATTCTCTACCTGCTCTTTCAGTAGAGAGTCCAGATGTTAGGGGCTGCTTTTTTGAACGACTGCCGTCTTTGTGGATGTAGGAGATGTGTAGTCTGTGTGGAATGTTCGATCTTCGTCCCCATCGGCGGCTTTAGTTTTGTGAATGACTGCGGTTGCAGTTTGTGGTGTTTAGGTGATTGTGTTTTGAACGCTGCTGGTCTCCTCTGGCTGTGATGGTCCTAGGACTGATCGAGGACCTGGAGCTCAGCAGGAAGGTGACACAGAGCCCATAATCACTGCTTGAATATCTCAGCGTGATGTTACTGCGTATGCGCAGTCCCCCCTGACTGACCAGGTGCAGGACTGAGCGGCACTCCAGATACAGCATGAGATCAAGGAGGTAAAATGGTGTCTCTCTCTCTATGGATGTTAGGACTGAAATGAGGTCTTCTAGTTAGAATGTCCTCTTTTGACAGGTGCCACCCCCACACACACACACAATCTCTCCCCTTCATCACCCCCTCCTTCCTTCATCCTCCCTCCATCTGCCTTCTCCCCTCTTGGTTATTTTAGAGCATCATTCTTTGTAAATCAGGTCACGTCATGGAAACTCAATTAGTTCTCAGAGAGATAAGGCTGTTTTGAGTTTCCTCAACTTTTCAGATGAGATGGCTGTTTGGGCAGATGATGCTCCAGGCCCCTATATGAACACACAGTTGTCATGGTGACAGTGATGGTTGTGAGCCAGAGGTGGGTCGCTCAGCTGGTAGTCTGCAGGTATTAGCTTAGCACTATGACATGTACATTTAATGGAATTTCTTTTATCATCATTTTGAAAAGCAAGTCATTTAAGACCATAGTCTTAAGTCTTAAGTATATATATATATATGTCTTTAATAAATAAACCATAAATAGGTTAACATACAGAATAACCAGCACTACACATTGGGAAACACATGTTGAGAGACCTACATATGAAGCTACAGCACATCAGTGTGTCACTACAAATACAAGGCTCACTTAGAGTTGTTGCTATTGAGCTATTGAGACACACACAGTGCATACACACTGATACATAATATACCATATATAAATATTATGAAATAAACATATATTATGAAATAAACATTTCAAGAATGTTAGTGTGTTAGTTGTTTTGGAGACTATATAGTAGGGGTGGGAATCTTTTGGTACCTCACGATTCGATTCGATTCTTGGGGTCATGAATTGATTTACAATTTTTAATCAAAAATAATAATAATAACATTACAAAAATATTTTGTACATTTGTGAATCGATGTGAATCGTTAGAAGACTGAATCGCGATTCAAATGTGAATCGATTCCCCCCCACCCCTACTATATAGACACCCACAATACAAACCGAATGACACTGAACTACGATTCAGCCAGGTGTTGAACGGCCCTTCTCCCTCATCCATGAACAGACATATGTAGTCAAGAGAATGTTCTGGGTGATATAGATCTATATTTATCCTGCTGAGTACCTTGGCAGGCTTCTGAATAGTGTCTGCCTAACATGAATATCTGCCTAATTAGTTGAACATTCCCCTATGGTGGGCAGAACTCATATCTGCTCAGAAGTTCCCTGCTCTCTCTCTCTTTCTCTCTCTCTCTGTCCTATTTGCTTGATTTAGCCGTAGTTGTTTTACCTACTGTTTCTGAATAATTGGCTGTTTTGCTTTTTTCCAGTCAGGCACATTGTCATAGCCGTGCTTTCGTTAGAAGCTCTTGGAACTTTCTGCCCTCGTCATTGTGTAATTGCTCGCTCAGTGGTTTTTTCTCAGAACCTCCGCTTTGGTAGGCCTCATTCAGCCAGGCGGCGCTGGTCTGATTCATCGGGTCGTTGGAACGTAAAATAACGAGGTGCTTGGAGGGGGTCAGCAGCACAGACTGGTGTGGGTGGAAATCAGCAGCTATAGAGCCTCCCCTTGTTTACATACGGCTGTATTTAAGATTACATCTCTAAATTGTACCACAATTCCTTTCATTTGTGGCTGAGCCGAAAATTACATTTGGATGGATGGTTTTATTTTCCTACAAAGATGTCATTAGTATTTGTACCATGTTGATCAGCTGATTTGTTGTTGTTTGTTTAAAACACTCTGTGTATGTGTGTGTGTGTGTGTGTGGGCCGCACACTTGGCTGTGGTCCTGATCACTTACTGAAACGGTTTATTTTGGTTGTCAGCTGTTGCCTTTAGATCGGTGGCACGGCATGTTCATCACTTGTGTTATGAAACACATATTGTGACAAGAGGTACAGTCAAATATTTTTCTACTGTACTTTGTGTCTATGGCGCAGATCCATAGGAGGTTTATATATGGAAAAGGGGAAAGATGACAAGGGGTGAGAGACTGCAGGAGGGAAGAGAGAGACAGAGACAGAGAGAGAGACAGAGCGAGAGAGACAGAGAGAAAGAGAGAGAGAGAGAGAGGTTGGTGTAACAGTGATTCCACGCTCCCTCCCACACCTTTCCTTATGCTGTGTTCTGGCTCTCCAACACCAAGCTGCAGACTCAGAGTGAGAACCCACCGTGACGGCACATCTGATAGGACAGGCTCAGAGTCTCCACGCAGGCACCCGTCCTCCTCTCCGTCCGTGTCTCCCTCCCTCCATCCAACCCCTCCAGCTCCTGTCTTCTCCCTCATGGTCAGAGGTCCGACCGTGACCAGGGGAAGGAGAGATCAGCTTGTTGTGTTTCGTTTTACTTTTCCTTTTCAAGTTCCTGCTCCCGTCTGTTTTCTTTTCTCTCCCGATGATATTTTGACGCTGACGCATCTGTCGACTCCTGGAAGCGTGACGCTGCCACCGACCTTCACACCCCCTTTTCACAATGGATGTTTTTGTTTCCGACACAGACAACTGAGAAGGGTTTCCGAGGCATCATCTGGGCAGCCCTCGCCAGGGAGCCCCGTAGACCCCAGAGTCTCCTCCCGTCTCTGTGCTCTCTCATGCTGGTTCTCCTCTCACGATGTTCACCAGGATCTTCATCCCCAAGAAGCACCGGCAGCGCTTCGACGACGCCGTGTCTCAGAACCTGATCAACCGGATCTGCCGCAGCAAGAGCATCAGCGAGCCGGCCGGCGCCCGGAGCAGACTCCGGCGCAGCCGCAGCGAGGACCACCCCGACCGCCACCACCGGTCCAAACGGGCCAGCTCGGTCCCCCGGGACCCCGGGGAGGGAGGCGGGGGTGGAGGAGAGAGGGAGAGGGGGATCAGGAAGTCTGTGGCAGGGACGCCAGGACATCCTCCTGTTGGAGCCAATCACAGGTGAGTACGAGTGGCGAGTGTGCTCGGCCCGTGACCCCCCACCCCCCCTCCCCACCACCTTAATCTCAACCCCTCTCTGTCTGGGAATGCTCTGACTGTTTGGCTTTGGGATTAAATCTGGAAAGTGTGAAATATACATTAATCTTGTGTATTAGTCATGTACTTGTTCTACTTTCTCTATCTAGTATCTCAGTATCTGTAACACAATATTTGATCACTTTCCTACGTCTTTGTTGTAGCTTTTATATCCTCCAGAGTTAATTAGCTAAGTTACTGTTCAGCTCAGGGCTTGCAGCTTCCTAGCTGTCCCTCTGCAACACCAGAGTGGGATTAAGATGATGCTACTGGCTGACAAACACTCCTACTACAAGCTCAGCCTTTAAGCATCTGCACAGCACACACACACAATACCACACGCACCCACACACTGCATGTTGGAATTTGTCATACAGTAAACGCCATAATCACAGAAGCTGGTGGTGTATGAGATAGAGACCTTGGTCGTACTCTGTGATTGGCTAAGCGTGTTGATGGTGGTATTAAACAGGCAGATGACCTCAGCTGACACAGAAAGCTACTTTGTTCTGGTAATCAGCTGGTGACACATTGCTGATACAACGTGACCACCTGTCAGTCACTTCTAATATATCTGACGTTCCTCACCACAGCTGCAGTATGATAGTACACACACATACACTCCCACCCACTCACACACACAAACACATGCACACACACACAGCAGTGCTGAGCCTGCAAGACATTATCACTTTCCTACATCTTTGCACACTTTCCTACATCTTTGCACACACACACACACACACACACACTCTCACACACACACACACACACACACACACACAGCAGTGCTGAGCCTGCATTCACCCTCCGTATGCAGTGAACCCTTCTGTATTCAGCCCAACTTATGTAACAGTCAGACGGACAATCGGGAGGAGAAGATGTGATTTTGCCATCTCTGTCCTCCTTCTCTGTCTGTGGTACTCCTGTTTACATCTCTCTCATTGCCTTGAGCAGTTTCTATGGCAACGGAGACAGCCTTCCCTAGAGGTGGTGTTTGACTGGGAGATGGCTGCATGGTGGTGTTTGTGTGTGTGTGTGTGTGGTGGTGGTGTTGGTACGGACATGGGGGTGGGAGGGTGGGAAAGGGTCTTATATATTCGCGTTAAGGTTGAAAACACAACTTGGTGTGAATGTGATCTGAATACACTGTACATATTCCAAACAGTCTCTCCAATAATTATGCATGGAGCACCTGTACACTCTCTCTCACACTCTCTCTCTCTCTGTCTTTCCTGTCTCTCCTTCAGGACGGTGCGCGTATACAGAGGGAACCAGAGTTTCGGCTTCACCCTGAGAGGCCACGCCCCCGTCTGCATCGACTCTGTTATCCCAGGTGGGTGCTGCAGGGGCTGATGGGAGATCAGGATGTGTTCCGTTCACTGTATCCCAAGTACAGGAAATGGAGGTGTGTCTGAGTCACTGGAGGAAGGGAAGCTGGAGGCTGAACATTCAGGTCAGACAGAATGTAAAGACTAAGATGAGTGTAGGTCATACCTGGGAGGTAAACATTGTCGATGTAGACTCCCTGGTGTGAGGAACATTGTTATTCATAGCGGCAGAAATGGAGGAGTTGTTATGGGGGTTTGCCGGATGTTTCTCTGTCTGGGTGCTGGAAGCTGGAGGAGGAGGAGGTGTGAGCGTGTGTGCGCTTGAGTGTGTGTGTGTGTGTGTGTGTGTGTGTGTGTGGTGATGACGGAGCTGCGTGCACCCACCTCCAGGGGGCTGGTGCAGGCTGACTCAGTGGGCCTCATGGAGAGACAGATATGGATCACCAGTGGGTGTATGAGATCGTGATGCACAGGCAGGGAGGCGGGGACCTCACCGCCCCCAAAATACACTCTGGTCTCGTGTCTCTCAAATGTGATTGGCAAATGTATCTATCCATCTATCCATCTATCAATCCATCTGTCTATCCATCTGTCTACCTGTCTATCCATCTGTCTATCCATCAGTCTATCCATCTATATATCCATCTATTTATCAATCTGTCTATCCATCTGTCTATCCATCTATCTATCCATCTATTTATCAATCTGTCAGTCTGTCTGTCCATTCGTCTATCTGTCCAAATATAATAATAACAACAATAAGATAATATCATGTTTTTTCTAATATTGCCACACAATAATGGCCAGTAATAAACATTGTATGGCAAAGTTCAAGTCTATGACCCTGTATGACCAGTAATGATAATATTGATGTACTTAAATTTACTACATACTTTCCTCTCATAAATCCTTCCTTCCGTCCACAGACAGCCCTGCAGAGGACTGTGGACTCAAACCTGGAGATCGGATCCTCTTTCTCAACGGGCTGGACATGAGGTTAGTTAGTGTGTGTGTGTGTGTCCGTGTGTGTGGGCCGGTAATCTGATAACGATACAGCTGAAAACGAATGTATAAATTGGTGTTCATCCTCGGACTCTCACAGTCATCAATACATTTCCTGTAGCCTCAAGACTTACCCACCATCTCTTCACATAAGTCCACCTCTGCAGTCATTACGATTCCAGGTAGGAGTGAGGAGCAGAGCTACAGAGGCGGTCTGTATCTCCAGGAACAGGGCGAAGGTCAGGGATGGAAAATGGGAGGATGAGCTGTCAGAGGCAGCGAGGGCAAGGATTGGTTAGAAGCAGTTCTCCTCAGTATTCTGTCGTTCATTACAGACATCATATTCAAGCCAGAGAAGGGAAGGTTGGAGGATGGTGAAGGATAGGGAATGTAGTGACATCTGACTCAGGTTCTCCAGAGGACAGAACCAGATGTCGCCTACTTTGAGGCTTGTAGGACACACCTTCTGTAGCCTCGGGAGGTTTCACCCAGACGTTGGTTGGTGGTGAGCGCTTGACAGACGGAGGTGTCTGGTTTGTGTTCTCCAGGAGCTGCTCCCATGAGAAGGTGGTCTCCATGCTCCAGGGCAGCGGCGCCATACCCACCCTGGTGGTGGAGGACGGCCCCACCTTCCATTCCCCCTCCGACCAGACGGAGCCGGTCGACTGCACCCCTCTGGCTCCCCCGGCCGGGCCCCCGCCCCGGTCCCGCTCCCCAGCCCTCAGCTCCCTCCAGTGGGTGGCGGAGATCCTGCCCCCCAGCATCAAGGTCCACGGGCGCACCTTCAGCCAGCAGCTTGACCACCTGCTGACCGTCCAGGAGAGATACACCGTCTGCAAAGCCCTGGAGACCTTCTTCCAGCACAGGTTGGAGAGGAGGGGGGAGGAGAGGGAGCAAGGGCAGGGAGGAGGAGATGGGGGGAGAGGAGGGAAAAGGGGTTGTGGAGAGGAGGGGTGGGGTGGAAGGAGGAGAGGATGGACAGGAACAAATCACCTTAGACATGGATACTATGTCAATAAGGAGAAAAGGAGACAAAAACGGCCTTGGAGGCTTTTGATACTCTTCTACAACAAAACTATGATCTGATGCCCTTGTCTGTGTGTGTGTGTGTTCAGGAACGTGGACACACTCATCGTCGACGTGTTCCCAGTACTGGACACACCAGCCAAGCAGCTGATCTGGCAGTTTATCTACCAGCTACTGACCTATGAGGAGCAGGAACACTGCCAGGGCAAGATCTCCCGCTTCCTGGGCTTCAAGACGGCAGGTACAGACTCACTTCACTAGACCCTGGATGTAGTGATGGATGGAGTCGTCGTATATGTTGTCTGTGTGATGAGAAAGTAGATTACTGTGGGTTTATGTAATCAGTTGGTGTGTAACTACCTTGTGTGTAATAGTATGGATTGATGTTGTTGTTTGGAGTTATGTAAATACTGTAACTGAGTATTACATAATGCAACTTTTCCCTTGATGGTTCTGTAGGTAAATAAGTAATTACGTTTACATGTATAAGCAAATAACAAGTGAGCTTAATGAGTGTGTGTACGTTTGTGTGTGAATGTGTGTTCGTGCGCGTGTGTGTGTGTGTGTGTGTGCGCGTGTCCACAGCGGAGCCTGAGTCAGAGGGGCTGTTGGCCCCGGAGCACCATCGGAGGAGCAGCTCCATGCGCGTGACAAGCTCCTCCCACAGGAGCAGCCTCAGAGAGAGGAGCTCCGACGACTGCATCATCGGGACCCACCTGGGGATGGGTACGCTGCCTGGGAGGAGGGGTGGAGGAGAGGGAGGGGGCGGAGGAGGGGCTGGAAGAGGGGGTTTGGAGGGACACAAACAGGAGGATGGGAGGAAGGAAGGACGTGGCTGCTTGCACATACATGACTGGTAGAACACCACAGCTGTCATCCTCACTTGGATGGAATCCTAACTGAAGATTTGCACAACACGATTGGTTGAGGATTCCTATCTTAGTTATGGATTCATCCAAGGATGATGTGATCTTCAGCCTAGTAGACCGTACAGGTGTCTATAGCTATCTTTGATCTGTACAGGTGTCTATAGTTATCTGTGATCTGTACAGGTGTCTATAGTTATCCGTGATCTGTACAGGTGTCTGTAGTTATCTGTGATCTGTACAGATGTCCATAGCTATCTGTGATCTGTACAGGTGTCTATAGTTATCTGTGATCTGTACAGATGTCTATAGTTATCTGTGATCTGTACAGGTGTCTGTAGTTATCTGTGATCTGTACAGGTGTCTATAGTTATCTGTGATCTGTACAGATGTCTATAGTTATCTGTGATCTGTACAGGTGTCTGTAGTTATCTGTGATCTGTACAGGTGTCTGTAGCTGTGACACACTGCAGCTGTGCTTCTGCTGTCTACTGCTCCATCCTCATAGCGCTGTCTCCCTCTGCTTGTCCCACTCTGTCTGTCTGTCTGTCTGTGTCCACCTGTCTCTCTGTCTGTGTCCACCTGTCTGTCCGTGCCCCTGCCCATGTCTCTCTCAGGGATCCACGTGGAGCCCTCGGAGACCCCTGAGGAGAGGCAGTGTGGAGACGGGACCTCCTTCCCAGAGTCCCCCGACCTCAAAAACGTGGGTAGAAGCTCCACACAGCATTGCTCCATCCATCCACCCGGTCTGGACACACACCAGATTCTAGACCATGTTACCTGTGCTTTCAAACTCACCTTCATTTGAAAGTCTGCACAAAAAAAAGACTCTCATTAACGGACAGTTGACCTTAGCTTGGAAGCTAAACGCATTGAAAACCTTAGATTGTTTGGACTTAAATGCGGATGTGGCCCCACCAATGGTTGACAAAGTTTGTGCATTAATGAGTAACAAGCAGACCTTTGAATAAAGATGTGAAGTGCCCCAGTGTGCTAACTGCTTACACCACGCCCCACCTCCAGATGTCAGGTGTGTACGCGGAGCTGGAGGGCGTGTACTCGGGGAGGAGTGGGACGGCGCAGCAGACTGGCTCCTCCCCCGACCCCGAGGGGCGGGGCCAAACACACTCCCCCCTCATACACGCTAACACAGGTACTACACTGCTGCTGCGCTAGCACACACCTACAGTACACGCACGCACGCACGCACCCTGCAAGCAGTTGATGATGCTTTCGATTGACCCTGTTGCCACAATAACGCACAACCAACCCGTGACTTCAGACTCTCATGAGTTCCAGTAAACAGGAGGCCTCCTAATCACTGACATTTCTGATCAGACAGCAGGGATTTATGAACCAGATGGAAACAATGCGACCAGCTGTAGCTCAGCAGTTTGGACTCTGCAGGAGGTGCCTCTGACTCAAGCAGGTTGCCATCTTGCTTAAATGCTGTGTCATATCCCCTGCACCACCCCCCCCTCTCCCTCCCTCCCTCCCCCAGGGAACCGCAAGCCAGGTCCGTCTCTGTCGTGGAAGGAGCCCCTCCCCAGCCCGCTGTATGAGTTCTACCACCACGGCACCCTCCCCTCCCCTGGCAGCACCGACTCCAACCCATACGTCAGCCTGGAGAGCCCCCCGGATGACCCGTCCAGCCCGCTGTCCCGCCGCAGGAAGCTGTTCACCTTCTCCCGGCCCCCCCGCAGTCGGGACACCGACCGCTTCCTGGACGCGCTGAGCGAGCAGCTGGGACACCGAGTCACCCTGGTGGACGACTTCCTGCCTGGAGAGAACGACTACGAGGAGGTGGGAGAGACTGGAGACGCACACACACACTGTACACACACACTGGACACACACTGGACACACACATACACACACATACACACACACACTTGATCAAATGTATGTTATTATGATGATCACATCACAGGCATGGACAGGTGCGCCCACAGGCGTTGCCATGGTTTCCATAGAGAGCTATGTTGCTGGGTGCACAACGGTGATCCATTTGATTATAGGGTGTGTTGAGGTCTAATAAAAAAGATGTGTGTGTATTTTTTGTCCACCCTCTTCAGATGAGTTTCCTGGACGAGCAGGAGGCGAGCTTCCTGCCTCGCCAGCTCAGCAGCGCTAGCAGCGAGGACCACAGCTGCAGCAGCGAAGACACCACCTCCCTCACCTACTCCTCGGGCTCCGAACACATCCCACCGCCCCCCCAGAGCCCTCCGCCCCCGCCCCCCTTCCCAACCCCGCTGCCCCCGCCCCCCTTCCAGTTCTCCGACCCCCTCCCGCCGGTCCGCTTCTCCCCGGAGCACATCCCCCGCGCGCGGACGTCCTTCCAGCCCCATCACCCCATCATCCCCCCTCCGCCGCCCCCTCCCCGGGTCTTCTTGGCCCAGCGGCCCCCCCACCACAAGGTGCTGCCCACCAGGGAGGAGCTCCGGGCTGGTCGCCAGCTCCAGGGCACCAGGCTGTCTCAGCCTCCGCCTGCTGGCCTGGCCCCCCAGCCCTCCCGGCCCAGCCACCTCCCCCGGCAGCTCAGCCAGCCCCAACCCCTGCACCAGGCCTCCTCCATCTCCCCCCAGCTCTCCCCCCAGCCCCTCAGGCAGACCCAGCAGGTCCTACAGAGGCACCACCAGCTCCACCACCCCATCTACCAGACCCAGAACCAGTCTGTGACCCAGGGACCAGCTCCCCAGCAGCCACAGAGCCAGCCCCCCCTAACCCCCCTCTCAGATCTCCAGGCTGACAAGGTGCCACCGCCCCCTCCTCCACCCCTGCCTCCCCCATGCGAGCCTCCCCCTCTGCCCAAGTCCAGCCCCCGAGCGGGGGACACCAACCACATGAGTGTGAAGAGGCTGCGCTGGGAGCAGGTGGAGAACTCTGAGGGCACCATCTGGGGACAGGTCAGCACCACCACTAGGGCTGTAGATGGATGGATGGATAGATGGATGGATAGATGGATGGATGGAAGAATATAAAAGGATAGTTGGATAGTCATTAAGGAGAAGGTGTTGAACTGTCTAGACAATATGATAATTAAAATCCACATGCCAGAAAGGAGAATTGACATTTCTTGGTAAAGTATACTGCTGAAGCCCTTTGGAACAAGATACCATGAAAAATTAAAACCCTATTTCTGTCTGCATCTGCAAGACTAAATGTCAACATTGCCGATGCACAACTACAATACTTTTTCATAGTGGTTGACATTTAGACAATAGAATAGGGAGTGAAAGGAATGGTAGCAATACCAATTTCTCTCAATGCCAACAAATCCCTCCTGTCATCTCTTTCTGCCTCTCTGTCCTCTGCCTCTCTCTATGTCTCTCTTTTCTTGTTTCTCTCTCTCTACTTCTAGCTTGGTGAGGATCCTGACTATGACAAGCTGAGCGACATGGTGAAGTATCTGGATCTGGAGTTGCACTTTGGTACTCAGCGCAGTTCCAGTAAGTTCTTCCAAACTTCTGCCCACTGCTCAATCTCACCATGCTCACTGTACCCTGTCATGCCGTGGTGCTATGCTCATCGAGCCTGTTGTTGTGTTCACAGCCCAGCTTGTTGAGACTCATGTTGACCATAATCCTGTTTGGAGCTGCTTCATCCAGCTCCTCAGCACACTCATTCTCCATTCAGGCACCATCTCCTCCTCCTCATCCACCTCCTTCCTCCTCCATCTCCCCTTACTCATTCTCCATCTCCAAACTCCTCCTCTGTCACCCTCCACCTCTTTCCCATCTGTCACTTTCAGTTCTCTCCCTCTTAAACCCTCCACGGTAGTGTGTGTGTGTCCCTCCCCTCCTGGTGCCTGGAGAACCTGTGCTGACACAGTGATTAAACCTGTCAGTCTCCCCTCCAGAGCCAGCCTTCCTGCCGGAAAGCTTTAAGAAGAGGGATGTGGTGGAGATCCTGTCTCATAAGAAGGCCTACAACGCCTGTGAGTACCGGGGCTGGGGCCAGGGCCAGGGCCGGGGCCGGGGTTGGGGGTTGAGGCTGGTGTCTCCAAGTAAAATGGTACAGTAAGTGGATGTATTCCCACCGTTTATTTGAATTTTAAATGTGTAAAGGGTTTGCCACAGGCCACTGCCTATACAGAACATAGTTTTTTATTGTACCCGTGTGTACAATCACTTGAGTCCTATACTTTGCACAGCAATAAAGGGTGTCCTCTACACCCTCCTCTGCCCCAAGCCATCCTGATCGCCCATCTGAAGCTGTCTCCGGGGGAGCTGCGACAGATCCTGCTGACCCTGACCTCAGACCGCCTGGAGCCCGCTCACATCAAACAGCTGCTCCTCTACGCCCCCGATGATGACGAGGTCAAGCAGTACCAGCAGTTTGACCAGGACCTCACCAAACTCAGCGAGCCTGACAAATTCATCTTCCAGGTAATCAGATGGAGCAACACTCCACAAAACGTGAATCCCTATGCTACAAGACTCAATACTACAAGTTTGATTCCAAAACGTTTTTCCCATGAGATCTGGCAGGTGGAATAGTTTAAAATGCCAGTTCGAACACTTGAACTCTCCGATAGGCAGTTACAAAACGATCGTAACCCTAAAACGGCTTGTAACGACTGTGGCACTTGTGTTTGTGTGTCAGATGTTGATGGTACCTGAGTATAAGACTCGTCTGCGAAGCCTCCACTTTAAGAGCACCCTGCAGGAGAAGACTGAGGAGATGAGGGCGGGGTATGAGTGTATCTACAAGGCCTCCGTGGAGCTTCGGACCAGCAAGAAACTGGCCAAGATCCTAGAGGTAACATCGCTCGCTCATTGCTGGAATTATTGATTGGCTGACTGGTTGGTGGCCTGGTTGTGGTCTGTTGGTTGGTAAGATGGATGTCTCTGCCCACAGTTTGTTCTAGCGATGGGAAATTACCTGAATAACGGTCAACCCAAGACCAACAAGACCACTGGCTTCAAGATCAACTTTCTCACTGAGGTATCTGTACGAACCCTGACTGTGGAGTCTTGTGTTTGGTATTAGAGTCTGTATACAGAGTAAGACTGCGATTCTATCTAACTATTTCTTCTACTTTTCCTTCTGCTTTGTAGCTGAGCACCACTAAAACAGTGGATGGAAAATCCACTTTCCTGCACATTCTGGCCAAATCACTATGCCAACACTTCCCTGAGTTGCTGAACTTTGCCAGGGACCTCACAACTGTACCGCTGGCAGCCAAAGGTACAGTAACACACACACCCAGACTCACTCTCCCTCCTTCCCGACTTTAATTCCTTGAGGTCACTTTGAGATATGTGTCAGAAAACGTTCTAAAATCCCTTTGAGTATCTGGAAAGGCGTAGTTGTACATTGTTTTTTCGTTTGTTTTTTTCTCCAGTGAACCATCGAGTTCTGAAGGTAGAACTGAATGACATCCACGCCACCATCCAGGAGATCAGGACGGCCTGCGTGAAGATCCCTGCTACACCCGAGGACCACTTTGCCAGCATTATGAGCGTATCCTTCCACCCATAAATAGTCCCTCAGAGAAGGTTCTCCTCTTTGACCAGTAGAAAAGTTGATCATTGGTAGCTTGGGTGCTACTCATTGGGACTCAGGTTGTATAACACAAATACATCAGAATGGTAACAACAGAATGGTGGATTGGAAGTCAAATGTGACCCTAGTTTGACCCTTGACCCTGGCGTGGCAGGGCTTTCTAGAGAACAGCCACCCAGCAGTGCAGTCACTGGACTCGCTGCAGCTGAGGGCCATGGAGGAGTTCTCCAAGGTGGCATCCTACTTTGGAGAAGACAGCAAGACCACCTCCACGGAAGCCTTCTTCGCCATCTTCGCTGAGTTCACCTCCAAGTTTGAGGTGAGACATTGGATGGCCTTTCAAAAAACTGATATGTGTTGGTCAAGAACTGGAATCCTTGCGATTTCTAAAGGACGTTAGTAATCACAAATGTCCAGGGTGTGCATTTCTAAACTGTTACAGACTCAATTGTAATGCATGGCCCTCATACATATTTCTGTTTCCAGAGAGCTTTGACTGAGACACAGGCTACAGACAACCCTCGCAGTCCTCGACTCTCCTCCCCCCTAGCCTGGTAAACACATCCAGTGGAGTTCTCCTTTCTAGCCAATTGTCTTGCTAGCCAGGATGCCACCGGCCAATCGGCTTCTCTCCTTCACTCTGCTCTCCTCAACCAAAGTGCCAAGATCACACAGAGACACTGAGAACCACTGGGACAGAGACCACGTGACACTACCAGAAATATATTAAGAAAGACTCCAGAATACATAATTCTAAGATCATATGATTTTATATTTGATATGACTATATTTGAAATAAAGCGCTTTGATATAGGCTCCTGAAGTATATTAGACGTACAGTATATTAGGCATGAGATGATTCAGAAGCACCTGAATATATCTAGAATTGACATGTCTGACAAGTGGACAGGTGAGTCAGTGGGTTGAATATTTACAGACATGCACAGTGAAACGACACACTGTAGATTTACATCCCATCATGCTGATCATGTACATCAAATCGGCTGAACTTAGCTCACCGTCAATCCTCACCATGGCATGACATGTACTTTGAGTATTATGTAATAGAACCTTTGGCAGGTTTCTGGTGCAAATGCAGCCCTTCTAACACCAGTGTCTCAGCAAAACAACGAAGGGTGATATCAAGCTAATCAGTCTCTCCTGATCCTTATATATCTTAATCATATCCATGACATCTGTCATACACATTTCACATACATTGTGATATCACTGTTTCTTTAGTTTTTAGAATTATTTCATTTATCATTTTTTTCTGTCATTATGAAACTGATGTTCCTACCCTCAACCATCTCTTGTATGAGATCAGTATTTCTTCTTGCTGCACAGCTTTTCAGGTTACTAACGGAATACAGTGTTAACTATCTGTCCAAATCATTTGCATGTTGGTTCAGGTGTTGTATTTTACGTGGAAATAAATTGTGCATCTGAAATGATTTATTTACGTAGATGAAATTGTTTACTTTCTCAGAAATGTATATTGAACAAAAATAATTGCATCGTGGGGTCTACTTAAATTGATAGATAATTTATTGAAACATTACTTTTATATGTTTTCTATGTTTTAACTGAAAGCATCTTGTTACCGTCTTGTATTAAATCTTTATGTTGAATATTTGCTTTCGACACAATTGTAGCCTTTCGCTTGACTAAATAAACATTCACTTTCTCGCGACTACTGTCTCTTTTCTGATACACTCGTCGGGTGATGCTGTTGCCATAGTGAGCTTCGTAAAATGGCCGGAAATTCTCTGCCCTCGACTTTAGCTGCCAATGTTTGCGTGAACGTATATTATAACGCATACAAAAACTCATTGTTTGCCGATTACGATAAGCAGAAATCAAATGACAAAGTAAGTCAACATTATCTGTATGAAAAGCCTTATTTGAGCTAATTACTCACTTCGGGGTGCGAGTGCACTGACCCTATCAGTGTTCAACATATTCTAACCAAACTGTTTTGTTGTTTTCAAGAAAGAATTTGTTCACAGATTGGTGTATGTGGCAACTACATCTCCACAATTTAACTCAGAAGAAAAAAGGACCACTATTGGAGGTAATTCCTTCACACAAAAAAATATTGGAGCTCTGCAACACAACGCCAGTGGCATCAGCTAGGAGGTCAGATGGCTGAGCGGTTAGGGAGTCGGGCTATTAATCAGAAGGTTGTTGGTTCGATTCCCGGCCGTGCAAAATGACGTTGTGTCCTTGGGCAAGGCACTTCACCCTACTTGCCTCAGGGAGAATGTCCCTGTACTTACTGTAAGTCGCTCTGGATAAGAGCGTCTGCTAAATGTAAATGTAATCAGCTGCCAGCTTTTAATATTAGGCCTATATTCAAATATGTTACTAGGTTACAATTGAAGTACGCATGGCACACACTATGATATAACTGTAAAGTTGTTGCTGCACAAAAATATTTTAAAATCGATTATATAGTCTGAATGTGGTCTCAGTAAATAGTAGTGCTCATGGTATCTCACAATAAGGATAATAATAATGTGATAATGAACCATGCATTGAAATTGGTTTAATTGACTTTTAAATATGTACTTTTATATTCACAGAGTACTACGATGGTTTTTTATCAAAGTTTCAGAAAAACACACAGACTGAGGGAGTTACTGGTGTCCTCCTGTTGTATCCTAAATGTATCATCCACGTACTAGAGGTACAGCCTCCTTGATCAACTAGGTTAGTCTTAGAGGTTATAACCCTCATGTAGACAATGTTTAGGACTTCGCTACCCCTATCATATGTTTTAGGCCTTTCTTTTATTTGCAGTCTTCTGCAGATGTTCTGACACTGCTCCTGAAAGATCTAAGCAACATGGAGCAAAATCCCAGGTAATATCTCCTTCAAGTTCAGCATACTTCCCAACCAAGAAATCGCTGATGTTCCTCAGTCTTACTGATCTCGTGCCCGTCCTGCTGCCTCTCCCTCTGCCCAGCTCTCCTCTGCAGCAGGGGAGGATCCTGGTGACGTCTCACATGATCCCGAGCCGGCTGTTCCCGTCGTGGGGTTACCGTTTTGTGACTCCGCCCCTCAGCCTGCAGGACGCCTCCCTGCAGACCGAGCCTGTGGAGACACTGGTTCCTGACTGTCTGGCCGTCATCTACAAGCTCTGTCTCCGCCTGCTCAAACGAAAAGTACGCGAAGAACCCTCTCCTCTCTCTCCAGCCCCCTATACCTGCCTATCCTCCCTGCAACACATGCAGCTAAGATGCGATCGGGTCTTGGATTGAGATGGCTGAGGGGCAACGTTGACATTCCTGTACTACAAAACAAGTTAGTAAGTTTCCGAGGTGTGTGTGTGTGTGTGTTCAGCAGGACACCTTCCCAGGGCTGGATGCCCAGGAGCAGGCTTTGGTTCTTGAGGAGGACACCGTCCTTCACCTCTGTCACAGTCCCGTACTGCGCTCTCCCTCCACCTATCTGGAGGTCTACACCAAGCCCCAACACATCCTCATGGACTCTGGTACAACCCCTGCCCTTTAGGACCTTTGTGTGTGTTTAGAAAAGGGACAGAGAGAGGGGGGGGGGGGCAACAAGTACTGAGATTTAAGGGGTGCGAGAACAAATGTGTGGCAACACTATAAACACAGGTTCTGTTTCTCCTTGTAGAAATTGTGTGGCCAACCCATCGTAGGCTATGCTGGTAGCTGGCATGAAGAGAAGTTTCCTGACAATCCTTCTATCCTCTTATAGTACATCCCCCGATTATACCCTGTCTTACCAGGAGTAGTGAGTACGCAACATAATATAGACAACACAATTCCATTTTATTCTTATATTTTATTTTCTTTGGAAAGGGAGTATAACCAAGCATTCATATTACATTTTTATTTCATGAATCAGCTCAACAATCTGCATATAAAACGACCGAGCTCCAAATGCAGGACTGTCTTCATGTCTCTAGTTTCATGGCATTTGTTCGTTTCTTGGTGCCTGACTAGGGAGTCCTCTATGCTGAAGGATAAGGCAGCGAGGTATGAGAGAGAGAGAGGGCAGGAAATACCAGCAAGACTAAAGGCATGATTGTCGCTGAAAAACAGTACATATAATGAACTGATTTCCAGGACAACTAACGCATCCAAGACGTTGCTATTGGTACCATAGCGGGCGGTTCACCAACCTATCCCTGCATTATATTCAAGGCAAAAGCAAAACTTTACACAAACAAATAGAAAACAGAAAAAAGCTTTTCTGGCCTTGGACAATCTAACACCACCTCACCACTGAGATTTTACAATGCTTGTAAACCCAGCTCAGAGTGTTAGAAAGGAGAGTCTTCCACATGGAAACCTGTTCACCAAGAAGCTCTCCTGAAGATGCTTTCAAGGGCATTTTGAATCATTTTGAGGGATTCTAAAGCTATCAGCTTAAATGAAGAAACAAAAAAAAAGCGTGTATATGCGCTTCAGATCACCTTTCCCTACATTCACTCAAAGTCATTTTAATGCCCCAGCAACATCAGAGTAAACATGACAAATAGAAAGGCAAAATATTCATCGCCTACAAAGCTAGAACATACAGCATGTAGGGTAACACAAGGATCCTACCACTACTAGCATGTACTGTATGCTAGCAGTGCTAACACAGTAAGGCATGATCCAAAAGACTGCAGTTTACTCAAGCCACAGGGAATGGGTCTTTTGGAAGAGAAACATATACAAAAAGAACAGGTGAAAAGGAGGAGTTTCATACAAAACAGGTATGGAAGTGGTCTGATCTGACTGGAAACCTGCAGTCACCAGCTACACTTTCAGCAACAGACATGTTTGTCTTTTTTTTTTTTGGTTTCTACAATTTCCAACACATTTCCTGTGCTTGAGAGACAGAAAGAAAAGAAAAAAAAGTTCTTATTTCATAATCTAAGGCCTTGGTCAATAAACAATATCAAAATCACCTCATACCACTACTGGTCTTGTCAATCCATAGTTGCCAACCCACACCCTGTCCCTTCCAGGTGCAACATCCCATCCAAATACATAGTTCCATTTCTCTCTGCATCTTTACTGTAACTTTTAATTTCTGTGCGTCATCCAGTTAAACAAAGCTTCAGCGTTGGCTTTGTCAATGCAACAGAGTGGCAGCTATCAAGTACACGACTGGAGCAGGAGCTGAAACAGGGCTGCAGTGTGTGTGTGTGTGTGTGTGTGTGTGTGTGTGTGTGTGTAAGAGAGAGAGAGAGAGCAGCTGAGGTGTGGCAGTCAAGGGGCGGAGGGTGGTGCTGGGACACAGGCGGAGGAGGGAAGAGGCAGGACTGGGCGGGGGGGGGGACAGGAAGGTGCGCTTGATTCTGAAGCCGAGCGCGTCCCCCTCCTCACAGGACGGTGCTCTCAGTGTCCAGCTCAGAGTCTCTGTGAGAGGGCACGGGGGCGGCCGCCACTGGCTGCTGGTCCACAGCGAAGTCAGGGACGAAGGCTCTGGTGAACCCCTTCAGGGAGAGGGCGGGGTCTGATGGACGACAACACAGGTCAACCAGGTGGATGAGGACACTTTCTGACATGCACAGACCTTCTATGAGAACATGTTAGTGTGCCGTGGAGAATGTACTGCTGTTATAGAATGTACTACTCTTGTCGATTTCCTTTGAAAAAGGCCTTCATGTAGCCTAGACTATTCATAACAAATAGCGTTGGATGTTAGTAGCCTAGGCAAGCATGCGTATCATTTATCACGGCATGTGCTCATCCGCCATGCTACGTACTAAAACAATGTAACGGTCGCACAAACAAACAGGTCGACAATACATCCAGTGACTTCATTCCGTCAACATGGTGAAGCACGTGGCTTCCTCGTTGGCTTAGAGATCAATGGACAGGTCAGAAGGTTAACCGCTTGCGAAAACACAGACGGCGTTGTTGTGTCAGGCAGCGTGCGAGCGGACACTCATCACGGGCTTGCTACGCGGCCTGGGGATGACATCAAGCGGAGAAGGGGAGCTTGGACAAGCCAGTCCGCAGAGACAGACCATGCTGAGGCTGTGTCGTGGTGGAGCGGAAGGGGAAACGGACGTGCTTTGTGTTGAGGTGGGCAGGGACATGCTGGGAGGCGACTGCAGAGCCATGCTTCTGAACGCCATTCAGACCAGTGGACACCAACACCGGGACACTGTGTGGCTTACAGGCTCCATTTGAGCAAGAAACATTTGAATGTAATTCAAATATAAAGTTATAAAGAATGACATTTGAATGAGATTACTGAGGAAGATTGACAGCTCTACGACCCACTGGCTCCTGGTTCTAGCACTGTGTGGACTACAGATGTGGCCGTTATCAGCGACAAGCTTCGTATTCATTAGTACACAACTCAACACAATACTAACAGTAAAAATATATATATATATATCTTAGAGTTGAAGGCTTTGCAAAAGACATACAGGAAGTTGTACTGGATCGAGATTGTAGAACCTGATTGCTTTTCAGACTCTGAGATTTGTTTGACATTTGCAAACACTTAATATGATGCTTGTCATTTGCAAACCCTTATCAAAATGTTATTGACATTCAATGATTGGGTAATGGGAGGTCAATGACTGATAATCAATGGTAACCAAGGTAAACCGGAGCAGGAGGGGAGGGTTTAAATGATGATGATGAGGATGATGTTGTCATTGTCGTGACGGGGTTGAGCACAAACAAACCAAACGAAATGATCGTGCAGGAGCTGCTAGTTTTAAGGATTACTGTAACTACAAACCTCTGTCACAAGCGATCCTTAACCTGTGAAGGTATTGTGACACACCACTTATTAGAGAGAGAAAGAGAGAGCACCTCTATGGTGCTACTTGGTTAAATAGGCAAGACTCAACACATACAGGAAGAAAGCGATCCTAACAGTATTACATTGTGCGAAAACATGGAATGAGCAAGAAACCATGATCAAATCTGATCTTACGGCAGCAAATATGGATCCAGATGTGCCTCATGTACTGAAAATAAACGAGCCAGCTGGCTGTCCTCACCCATGATCTTGTATGCCGTGCTGCAGAGGCCGTTGGTGTCGCCGGCAGGGTTGGGGGGCTGCGGAGGAGGGGGGATGCTGGGCCTGTTCCTGGGCTTGGGCACCGGCCGCGGCCTGGGGAGGGATCCTGACTGGAAGGGCGTGGCTGAGGGGGCGCCAGGGCTGTCCTGGGGGGCAGAGGACGGCGGGGGGGTGTCTGGTGGGGTGGGGGTGTCTGGAGGGGAGGGCTCCGTCCCGAGGGGGTCCCCTTGGGGCTGGGGGAGAGCTCTTGGCTGGGGGGGGGGGCTGACCTGCGAGGGGGGCTGGGGAGGGGGGTGGTTGGGGGCCTGGATGTGGGGCTGGTTGTTGGAGTGGCGTCTGGGGATGGCGCAGGGCTGGGCCGTGGGGGAGGTGGGGGAGTGGCTGGAGACGGGCCGGGGGGAGGGGCTTAGGGACTGGGCGGAGCCTGGGGAGGGGTTACTGGGCTGGCCAGGAGGGGGGTTAGCTGGTTTAGGAGGGGCGGGGGCTGGTTTCTTTGTACCTAGAGGAAGGAGGTACAACGTTAGAAGCCAACGTAAACGACATCACGTACCCCCGGTGGTCCTACATCAGCCCGGTGCATGAACAAACCAGGCATGGTCCCAGGACCGTGGTGAGTGTGGAGGATTAAGCCTGGCTGGGGCTCACCTCTGCGCATCATGTGAGGACTGGGCCCCATGGGTCCGGCCCCGGGGGTCCCCACGCCCAGCCCTGAGGGGTTGGCGCCGCCTGTGTGCCCCCCTCCCGAGCCGTTCCTCTGGGGAGGGGGGGTGGAGGTGAAGTCGCGTAGCTTTGGGTTGCTGGACACATGGGGACAAGACCAACACGACACAAAACCTCAGACCCAGTTCACCGTGTTCCAAAGAACCCCCCCCCCCGGAAAACAACCCTAAACAAATAACAAATAAAACATACAGACTTCCTCTATGGCCATGCATTACAAAACAACCATTGTATTAAGTCTTCCCTGACTATTGCTGTGTGTGCGCAATTTCCCCCTTTCAACCCAGGCAGATAACAGATCAATTGAACTATCTGTCTGGATCGGAGGAGCCTGCCGATCAATAGAATCCTTTCACAGGACGATTCAAAGAGGCTCTTAAGCAGCGAGGTTACGTAAGGGCAGCGAGGAAGGGGAATGGCGCCCGACATCTCAGGGCAGCTCAGTCCGGTTCTGCTGACTGCGCCGTTTCAGAGCGCAGGGCAGAGTGGTTGAGGAGGATGAGGGGTCCTTAGAGAATGCTGGAAATGACAGCAGCCATTGTTGTGGTGTTCCTGTGGGCTGCCCTGAGACGTTCCCGGGCCATAATGAAGGTTCACGACTTTGCAGAAAAGGCGGTGAGAGATGCGGGGAAGACAAAACAAGTGGACGGGTTCGAGAAAAGGGACACGTCTTGGCCCCGCGGCTGACGAGACCGGCTAGATTTGTCTGCGGCTTCCTTTCCTTCTGCCTCGCAAAGGGAGACACAGAGCTCGCTTATAGAGCAGCGGATGAAGAGCGCCCGTCTACGAAGCGTCCACATGCAGCAGCTGTTAGCCCCCTCCATGCAGTGTGTGGTGGGGTGGTTCCTATCCAGCGCCCAGCCCTTACCTGATCTCCTCGGTGTGCTGAGCTAGCAGCTGCTGTGCCGCCACGAGGGCTGCCATGCCCAGGGCCAGGCTGGGCTGGCAGCCCTCCAGGGCCAAGCCCCCCAGAGGGGCCTGCAGCTGGGGCTCCCCCAGGGGGCCCGGGCTCCCGGGGGCCTCCACGGGGGGCAAGGGAGGCTGGAAGGTAGGCGAAGCGTGCTGCTTTCTACCTAAAGTGTTGCTGCCTCTACGCGGGTTATGGTCCGAGTGTTTGTTAGCGGAGCTACACAGAGAGAGGAGGGGGAGAGACGGAGGGAGAGAGAGAGAGAGAGGACAGGAGATGAGAGACACCAGAGACATGATTATAGACACCCAGAGAATCTCCACTACCACCAGAGAGGGAGATAGTTAGAAAAGAAAGAAAGAGAGAGAGAGACTAGAAGCAAACTAAAACCAGTGCTCAAGTCCTGAATCACAGATCCACAGTGAGATTAGAAGACCCCGCCAAAAATATCAGATGATGGTATCATCAATCGAGTTAGAAAATTGAAATAGCTGACAATTTCAATTTAGAAGCAATTATGGGGTTTGAGGTGAAGGGCAAGCATGGCAGGGGGTGTGGAGGGGGTGTGGGGAGGGGGGGTGCATTTGAGCTGGGTGTAAACCTAACCCTAACCCTGTCCGGGGTTAGAGGTCATACCTGTCCTTGCGTGGCGTGTCATTGTCTGGTCCCACCATGCTGACCGGCCTCTTCCTCTCAACTGTGCCACAGTCGTAGTCGGGCGCAGTCAGGTGGTTGCCGTGGGTGGAAGGTGGCGTTGGCATGGCAAACATGCCCGACACGTTAAACTCCACGTCTGGGAGTTTCATTGTGATTGGGGAGAGAGAGGGAGAGCATTATTGTGACTGGACAAGAAAACGACTGCCAGACAGCTATTTAGCCAATAAGAGCACACCCACCTTCAGGGAAGAACCAATCAGCATGTTGGATGATGGGTTCTATGATGGTCACCACGTGAACGGAGGTAGCAGCAGCCATCTCAGCGAGAGTGCTGTCATCCCAAACACAACGACACACAAGTCATGTAGGCGTCCATTTTTTGCTCTTCATCCGCTTCCACCACTCCCCTCCCATGCTGCCCCCCTCACCCCCCGGCCCCCTCACCCCTCGGTCTTGGCCCACAGCAGGTTGGGCCCCAGGACGATAGCGATGTTGCTGGGGGTCATCTTGTTGGCCTCGCTGTCCTGGGCCAACTTGGCCAGGAACTTCACCAGATACCTGCGCAGACACGCACGCAACGCAAACCAACCGATGAAACGACAAAGACAACCTAAAGCGGTGAAACTCGTGTGGTACTTGAGTGGAGGCCAGGTGAGTGCTGGTGCGTGGACAGACCTCAGGTTGGCCTTGTTGTTCTTTGGCAGCTGGTCGCACACCACCCACAGAGCCTGGAGCCTCTTGTCTGGGTCTGACACACTGGAGGGAGGGAGAAACAGAGGGAGTGTGAGAGAGACGGAGTGAGAAAGGGAAAAAAGCGAGGGGCGGGGAGACAGACAGAGCAAGAAAGAAATACAAATGATACAGAATGTAGAGTGACAGAGAAAAAGAAAGAAAGAGATAAGCCTTTTATCTGCCTTACTTGGAGGCCTGGGTCCACTCCTCATACAGCTGGTAGGTCATCAGTGGTTCAGGCAGCTCTCTCAGGTAGGACTTCAAGGCTCCTGGAAGCATAACATTCACATCAGTAGGACCAGAGGCCAGCCCAGGGGGCCCGGGGTCTCAGGAGGGGGGGGGGGGGGGGGGGGGGGGGGGGGGGGGGGGGGGAGTGGACCGTACCAGCGACAGCGTGGGGGTCCGAGTAGAACTCCTCCAGCTGAGAGGTGGAACAGTCCAGAGCTGCCTTCAGCTTCTTCAGCTTGGAGGCTCCGGCAGCGATCCTGAACAGGCCCTGAAGATGCGTGCACAAACACACACACACACACACAATGAGGTATTCAACCTGAAGTAAACAACCTGAACACGCTGGTCATAAACCCATGTAAAGATCGTTTCACACCCCCTCTCTCCCGTAGACACACCTGCACAACACAGACCCTCCACACGACATCACACGGACACACACACACAGAAAATCCCAAACATGCCAGCAACTTCTCTACTTTCATTCACAAACAAAGGCTTTCACCACTCTGACAACAGCTGTTCACTGGAGACTAAATAGGAAGACAAATACTGTGGTCAGAGCTGGAAAGAGAGGACACACACACACACACTACACACAGGGAGGAACGCACACACACACACTTTAGAGCTAGAGGGACAAACACAGGCACGCCTCACACACACATCTGATTTATAGATGGGACACAAGTAGTTTGTTATTGTGTTCTAAATTCAGCCTGAGGTGGGGTCAGGACACAAACACCATAAATCGACATCCCAGCACAGAAACAAAGAGTGGAGAGAGACAGAGAGAGGGGGCAGACAGAGGGAGACAAAGGCAGCAGGGTTTACGGTCTCTCTGCCCATCTCTCTGCCTGTCTCTCTGCCTACCTCCGAGTGGCACTCCGCTTGTTTGGGGCCGTTTGAATTTACGCCCACATCAAACTTGGTTTTAAGGTGTTTGATTTTTTGAAGCGTTTACTTTCAGTGGGGAACGTGGCGCGTTTCAACTCGCGAGGAACAAACACGAGAAGGGATCTGCCCGCTTCGCTTCCTCCCTGCTGTTCCTCCTGCACTCCCTCCCTCCCTCCCCTACCTCCCTCCTTCCACACTCCAACCCTCCCACCCTCCCTCCCCTCTACCTCCTCCTTCATGCCGGTCTCCAGCAGCATCATGACGCAGGCCTCCAGGGGCAGGGCGATCTCCCGGCTGCTCCTCTTCAGGTGCTCGTCCAGGCCCGTCCCGAACGCAGGCTTCTCTGTCCACGAGTCTGGGGAAGGGGGAGGAGGGCAGGAAGAGGAGACAGCTTACTGGAAGGTGGCGGTGATGAATGATGATGAGTGTGTGTGTGTGAGAGAGTGTGTGGACATGTGAATATGAGAGAGAGAGAGAACAGTGAACACCAGGTGGGTGAAATATAATTATTTGAAGTGTGTGTGTGTGTGTGTGTGTGTGTGTGTGTGTGTGTGTGAGGAGAGTGTGAGTCATAGGCTGCATGCTGGGAGGCCTGTCTGGTTTGGACCTCCTGTGTTGTACTGAGGGGAAAAAAACAACCCTGTAGAACAACCACAGAATGCGGTTGTGAAAACGAGAGAGAAAGAGAGAGAATCTGGAAGTGGGATCATGCTCTCCAACAAGGAGCCTTCTGGCTCTACTGCCACCCTCCACTGTCTCACAGTGCTGAACCTTTACGCTCCTGAAGAGAACACTGGCTGGAATCAAGAAGCTGGAGGTCTGGACTGTACCTGACCATGAGAGAGACAGTGTGTGTGTCGGGGGGGGCTGTACCTTGCTGTGCTTGGATAGTTGGCAGGACACTCTCCAGCACGGTTAGAGATTTCCTATGGTAATCAGCTTGGGCTTCTAAGAGCTGGAAACAAGAACAGAACCCACATTGTGAAAGAGAGCGGGAGAGAGAGAGAGAGTGAGAGAGAAAGGGGGTTTAGGCAGGGAGGGGGGGTAGAGAGAGAGAGAGAGAGAGAGAGAGAGAGAGAGAGAAGACAGCACTCAGATACACTGTGTTGGTCAACTCAGCTGGGGACTTTCCCACAGGTAATGCAAGCACGCAAACACACACACACAGTACTCACCATGACATAGTAGCGGGCATAATCCCCTTCCTTTGAGAAGAAGTTGTACATGTCTGCAGCCAGTTGATCCTGTGAGAAGAAAGACAGAATATCAACAGTGAGGGCCGAGTCAGCGAGGCTGGAGATCTGTCTGAACCTGACCTGGACAGTTAACCCAGGGGAAAAAACACACGGCCTGCCCTTCCTGGACACAAGACCTGACACACACACACACACACACACACACACACACACCAAGGCAGCGCGCACACGCACACACAGCTGACTGGGCATTCTAGTCATGCGAGTGTCAACACCAAGGAGGTCATCACAGGCGGAAATGAGAGGCAGGCAGGCAGACAGACAGACAGAGAGACAGAGACAAGCCAGGCATGCAGACAGCCCCTGAGAGACGTGTTGGAGTGCTGAGCTACCTTGCAGAGCTCCACTTTGTTCATAGCTTCATCCACCTCCTCCTTGAGCAGGTCAGCCTTGGCCGTCAGTGCTTGAGTGTTCGTTCCTGAGATTATCGACTTGGTCGCCTGCAACCATCTGACAGAGAGAGAGAGAGACAGAGAGAGAAACCGAGAGAGAGAGATATACACACAGAGAGACAGAGAAAACCATCATTAGCAGACTGAGCGACACAAGCTGCTGTACTTGACTGACATGTGACCAGTAGTGGGGAACAACAGTAAGGACTTGTGGGGGTTTGAGGTGCTGACCTTGCTCTGGCAGAGTCGTAGTCCAGCACCAGCTTGGCCAGCTGCTTCCTCTGCTTCAGGATGTTGGGGATGTCCACCTGAGGAGGTCACAGCCTGCTTGGTGATCACCTCCACGGATCCATTCACATCAATCGTGGATTTTTTATGGTGTGGGATGTGAGGGTTGGTGTTGTGTGCAGCACTACACTGCTTGTTGCAATGTGTATGTGTGTGTGTGTGTGTGTGTGTGTGAGAGAGAGAGCACGGCTGACCTCTGCAATGTGTGTGTATGAGAGCGCCGCTGACCTCTGCAGTGTGTGTGTGTGTGTGTGTGTGAGAGTGTCTGACCTCTGCAGTGTGTGTATGTGTGTGAGAGTGGCTGACTTCTGCAGTGTGTGTGTGTGTATGTGTGTGTGTGTGTGTGTGTGTGTGTGAGTGTCTGACCTCTGCAGTGTGTGTGTGTATGTGTGTGAGAGTGGCTGACTTCTGCAGTGTGTGTGTGTGTGTGTGTATGTGCGTGTGTGTGTGAGCGGCTGACCTCTGCAGTGTGTGTGTGTGTGTGTGTGTGAGCGGCTGACCTCTGCAGTGTGTGTGTGTGTGTGTGTGTGTGTGTGTGAGCGGCTGACCTCTGCTAGCTGGTTGAGGGGGTCTAACACGTCCTTCTCCAGTTGCAGCTCGTGTTGCATCAGCTCTGACGCAAGCCTGTTCTCCGCCTCACCACACACCTCCATCATCTTCCTGTCAACACACACACACACACAGAGGGTGTGAGGATCACACTATCCTGATTATCACATTACCAGTTCTCGCCTTCACAGTGACAGTGGCTCAACGAGGTGTTGCAGACGCCATCACCCCAGACTGGCACCCCAGCGGTGTCTCCCCCAGCCTGGAGGAACAAGACCACCATGACATCTGACAGCACAGTGGGCCTGTAATGTCCCCCCCAGCCTGGAGGAACAGGACCACCACCACGTCTGACAGCACAGTGGGCCTGTGTCTCACGCGTCGCCAAATCCCCTCCTGTGGCTAAAGCTCAACTCCCTGCTCTTTCACATTCACAGTCACAAGTCAATCACACAGTGTGTGTCTGTGTGTGTGTGTCTGTGTGTGAGTGTCTGTGTGTGAGTGTCTGTGTGTCTGTGTCTGTCAGTGTGAAGTATCAGAAACCAATCCCATTACCAGGTCCATGTAAGAGTATAAAGTACCAAACACATACACCTGACCATAAACACACAACACAGTTGTGGGAGCTTGCTGCCCTGACGATATGACTCCTCCCATGTTCATATTCCTGGCCCATATGTTCACGGTTTCATCTACCTACCCGGTGATTTGCCGGCGGTCACACGTCATTCATTCACTCACCCAATCAGAGACTCCTCTCCCAGCTGACTGCCTCCGTCCACCATGGCCTGAGAGAGTGCTGTCAGGGGTAGCTTTTTCTGCGATGGTGTGTGTTTGTGAGAGAGAGTGTGTGTGTGTGTGTGTGTGTGTGTGTGTACATTTGTGTTAGGACAGATAGTTGAGAGAGAAAGAAAAACAGATATCCATTAGACAACAGGTGAAGCTCAACAAACCCTACACCGAATTTTCCCCTAAAGCTTAACCCCTTAAAGTCCCTGGTTAGTTAAGCACAAATTAACAGAAAGCCAGGAATCATTTTCATGTTGAGGGGGGGTCCTCTGGGTTAGGGAGGCGGAGCGGGGAGCTCTCCTGAGGAAAGGGTTGAGGGAGGAGAGAGGTCATGGGATATGAAACCCTACTGCCATGTCCAACCATCCATGATGTCGGACATGAAGCCCAACCCAGGCCCCACCCTCTGCCATGCACACGTCCCCCGCACCACGCTAACCTAGAGCGATGGAGGGACAGACACAAAGAGGTGGAGGAAGAGATGGATGAAAAAGAGGCGGAAGTCTCTGGGTTGTTTTGTTTTGTTTACCTGACCATTTCCTGAATATAGGCGCGGTACGGACTGGAAGGGTCAGAATGGTGCATGTTGGGTAGCGAGAGGTAGAGAACACAGAAAAGATTGGTGTGAAAAACACGATCTCCATGGTGGCGAGGCACAGGTCAGCTTGGGATGTGAATCATATTTGTTCGGGGGAACATCATGTTGGTTTAATCAGGTTTATATGCAAAGTTAGGTTACTGGCATCAATGGTTATGTGATTGAGTTACCAACTAGACATGTTAAAATGGCCTTAATGATAAACAGTAGTCGTGTTGATTCTGGTGTGTGTGTGTGTGCGCGCTCACGTGTCTCTTCTCTGCTTCGGCTCCTATGTGACCCTGCAGACAAGTGACCATCCTCTTGTGTGTGTTGTGGGACACCACCCGCACCATCTCCATACGCCTCTCAATCTGTGGGAAAGAGCACGCAACATACATGACCCTCCAGACACACGCAACATGCATGACCCCTCCAGACACACGCAACATGCATGACCCCTCCAGACACACGCAACATACATGCCCCTCCAGACACACGCAACATACATGCCCCTCCAGACACACGCAACATACATGACCCTCCAGACACACAACATGCATGACCCTCCAGACACACGCAACATACATGACCCTCCAGACACACACAACATACGGAGTACCGACCGTGTAAAACACCACAACAACGAGTGAGCGGTCCTAAGAGAAGTAGTGTAAGGAGTCGAGGGAGAAAGCGTGATGGTACCATGTCTGACATGCTTGCACCAGCTGAGGAAGTGTGGGAGGGTGGGGCTTCCTGACCCGAGGCCGTCAGCTGACCTCCCAGACACGCTGCACATACGTCGGATGACGTAACAGCCCTGTGGGAGCTGGTGTCTGCGACCACGCTAGCGCTCCGCGAGGAGGTTAGGACAGAGCGCTGGGACCTGACCACAAGCCATGTCTCCAATTTCTCATTCTCTCTCTAGTACTCTCTCTCTCTGGTTCTCTCTCTGGTTCTCTCTCTCTCTCTCTGGTTCTCTCTCTCTCTCTCTAGTACTCTCTCTCTCTAGTACTCTCTCTGTCTAGTACTCGCTCTCTCTAGTACTCTCTCTCTCTAGTACTCTCTCTCTCTCTAGTACTCTCTCTCTCTAGTACTTTCTCTCTCCGGCCTCATTCCGGCCTCCTGTTTGCTCGTAGAAGTTTGGCCCCATGCAGTGTACTCTGGCTAGTAGGCGGGACTGGATGGGTCGAAGGTCAAGCGTGATGGATTGTGTCGTTCCCAGCGGGGAGGCGCAGGAATGCTTCTCTGTACAGCACCGATGAGTCATCGGCAGCGTTGCCATGGAGACGGTGCGCTGGGCTGTGACTGGGGGGGCGGTGTGTTTTACAACGCTGGTGACCTTGTGGGCTTCAGGGCCCTCGGTCAGACATGGCTGAGAACACGTCCTGAACAGGCACGGGGAACCACAGCTACGGTCGTTCAGATGAGACTCGGCACTGGTCACTTTTATTATGTCTCAGCTCCAAGCCTTAACAATGAGTCACACACACACTTGGGGAAGGAAGGAAGAAAGAAAGAAAAGGAAAGAAACTAAAGAAAAAAATCTGTTAAGAATAGTAGTGTGTGTGTGGGAACAGGGCTGAGGACAAACAGAAGACATGGAATCTTGTGTAACCGATGGGGAGCATGACCTGGCGTTGACAGAGATCAAGAGAGACAACGGTGTTCCAATAACACGACGGCGGAAAACACCGGAATGCGGGAATTCCAGGCAGGCAGAGGAGACACCCGCCCTGCACACCTCCGCCCTTGACCTCTCTCTTCACCCTCCCTTTCAGTCTTGCTTACGTCTTTCCCCCACGAAGAGGCCCCCCCAACATTCCCACCACAGCTGGGTCAAACGCACGCACACACACACACACACACACACACACAGGCTGAGGGAAGCCGTTCAGACATTACCTGGCACAAGAACAGGGGATTCCCCCTCCCTCTACTCTTAACATGGGGGATCCTGTGAACGTGTGTGTGTATGTGGTCCTTTCCGTTACCATCACAGTACACACACAGACATAAACACAGTCCTGTTTTTAGTCCTCCTTTCCATCACACACACGCACACACACAGACACAGGCTGTGTAGCTGGAAGGCACAGACAATAGCCCATGTGTGCTGCTGCTCCTGATCAGGGACAGTCTGGGCTGTTCTATGACTCTAGAAACAGAGATGGGGTGTGTGTTTGTGTATGTGCGAGTCAATTAAGGGATGTGAACATGCCCGGACAAGCAGAGAAAGGGACTGAGCAAGGGAGATATAGAGAGCAAGGGATGGAGGGAGACAGAGAGGGGAATGGGGGAGGCCACAAACAAAGCCATAAACAGCCCTCCGTAATCCATAACTCTGTTTTACTGTGGCTACACAAGCCTTTCCAATGCAACACATGAACTAGCCAATCTCCAGGGAGGTGGGGAGGTCCTTCCACGAGAGTGACAGATCAACACGGGCTATATCAAACAGCCAACTGGACAGAATGTTTTCAGTATCTGTGGAGTGTTGACTGTGGGGAATGTTATCCCCTCAAAAGATGGAATGGACAGACAGCTGTCTAGGGAATGCTGGGATAGCAAAGTCCACCAGCTGGGAGGGAGGGGGATAGGGAGACAGAGAGGTAGAGAGAGACGAGGAAAAGGAGAGAGAGGGAGAGACAGGGAGAGAGAGAGTGAGACAGGGAAAGAAACAGACAGGAAGAGAAAGCAGGCCAAGGACAAGAAGAGAGGGAGACAGAAACAAAGCCAGAGGAACAGGGAGCGAGAGAAAGAGGAAGACAGGAAGAGACAGACAGGGTCCAGGACAGAGCAGGCTGAGTCATAGTGGACAGTGCTGACGAAGGATGCTGGAGCAGAGAGACCCCCCTCGGTGATGCACAACACCAACTGTCAGACAAAATCAAAACGTCCTCGCTCTTGCTCTGCCCGGCGACAGCCCGGCCGTATTAATAGCCAGTCCTCCTGACACTTTTGTCATCCAGTCAGTCAACTCTTCCATTGAAAGGTTCCACACTGCCTCGAGGTGTGACACCTCAGTGCGAGCTGTCACTCGAGCTCAGCCCAGCCCAGCCCAGCCCAGCCCAGCCCTCCCCTCCCCCGCCCCCCAGGACCAACGCTGCCGCCAACACTGTTTGTTTGTTTTTGGTCTCCTTCTTCTTCTGTGTCTCTTTGATATTCATCCAACCTGACAAAGAATGAGAACTCCTAGTCCAGGAGCCTCTCCTCTGAGAACTGTGTGTGTTTACTGCACGCCGTGTTTACACACGCACACTGTGGGTGGAGGAGAGGTGCCAGAGGACAAAGGGGAAAGTCACACGGTGTGCGGGGAGGCAGGAACCTGCCCAGGGTTGCTCTCCCCCCCCCCCCCCCCCCCCCGGACACCTTCCATTCATACCGGGGCCAGGGAGAACCACATTCTGGTACGCCAGAAATAACGTGTTTGGAATGTCTTGTTTGGAGGGCAGGAGGTGGCTGGGCGTATTCCACCTGCTGGCTGGCTGGCTCCCCGTGGGAACACCCCAGGATGGGGTGGGGGGGGGGGCAGAGAGAGGTTTCTGGAGACCTGGCTGGGGACGTGCACATGCTCTGTGTTAGCACTGGGTTCTCACGGGCTCCACTTGTACATCCAGACTTCCAAAACAAACTGCATCTCGCCAGGGTTCCTATTAATAGGATGGTCAGAATGTACGACTGTCAGCTGAACTGTTGGATGCCAGCCCCAGCGTTAGCCAAGATGGCTGCCGTGCAGAGCGCTTCTCGGGCCGCGGCGGTATCGGGGACTGATAGGGAAGGAAGGGAAGGAAAGGAAGAGAGGGAGGGAGGATTTACCTGTAACAGGTCATCGCTGAGGACTTCTGTTTTCTCGGCTCTGGGGGGAGAGAGAGGGAACAACACAGGAGAGGTCAGAGGTCAGACCTGGTGACACAAGAGATCGACCACACAAAAGCATTACAAATAAACTGAAGTGTGGTTTGAATGGCTTCCCAGTTGGCTGGCCTGTTTGGTTGAGCTGCATTTTGGAAGCCAAACTGAGCGCTGGCTGACAGGATTACGCAACAAGCATCCAGTAATGGTTGGGTCTGTATGATTAGACGGCACACATGCTGAGGGTTCCCAGGCCAGGGCGGCCTGGCCACATTCCTCATCACACACAGGAACAGCAGCAGCCCTGGGGCTCATCACCACGGGGATCCCGGAGATGTCTCTCCTAGGTTACCGTCGCCATTACAAAAAACAATCATACACCAGATAGGAAGAAACAGTGGAAATCTATTTTGTATTCGCAGATATGGAGGAGGAGGTCCTCTTACTCCTTACAGATGGAAATCAGGGTTGGTGAGAGGTAAGCAAACTGAACGGAGATAGTGGTGGGTGATGTTAACCTGATCAAAGTAACCTACTGTAATCTTTACATTCTGATTAGATGAAATCAGTATCATAGTGGAAATCAGGGGAATGAAAGTAGCCTGAACAATCCATTCCAGTCTAGACTTCTTTGAGCAACAGCAACATACTAGACACTGACTGCTGATATCAAAAGCTCTGCTCCAACACAAAGGCATGCCAGACATTACTCAGACTAAGGGGTGGTCTCTGGTCAACAGCTGACGGCACCTGTGTGCTAGCCTAGCCTAGCCTATCCCAGGACAGGGCTCCTGTCCTACCCTGGCTCTGGCCCTGCCCCAACCTGACCTAGTCTCTCCAGTCCTATCCTAGCCAGGCTTAGCAGACAGCTCTCTTCATCCTAGGCTAGCGTGTCTCCCAGTATGTCAGCTACCCCAAAGAGAACTGCACTGTGTCTCAGCTAGCATGTGCTACCCAAGGCCTTGTCTGCTAGTCTATGCTAACACAGGCCTGGTTTGATGCTACCACCTGCCTTGTCGTCTGCAGCAGCGCTACATGCTAGCGCCTCAGCTAGTGTCCCAGCCAGCATTACCCAAATCGTCCGGGGGCTATTCATAGTCTTCTAATAGAAGGCTTTAAGGGTCAGACAGATTAGATTCACTTAAAGGGAGAAGGAAAACCCGGGCTCAGCTCAAACTGCTTATCAACACCTTGGGAGGAGCCGGGCAGTGTAGGAGAGGCCTAGCAACCGCTGCTCCTGGCAACGCTGCTACTCACCAATACGGAACCTAATATCATTTGTATTGTACCACTGCAACTCATATTATGGCCTAAAGGCCGGGTGGTATCTAGTTTAAAGACGTAAGCTTGTTTTGTAGAACTCAGTTCCTTATTGAGGAAGCGAGGGTGTGCCGACAGTGCGAGGTCTAGGTCAGTGTGTTGAACTGTTCTAAAGGAGAGCGCCAACATACCGGCATTGGCTGAGATGGATGGCAGGATACTTGAGGGGCAACACAGTCAGTCAGATTCTGAGGCCTGTTTTTTTTTTTTTTTTTTTATAAACTCCAGCATATCCTTGTTACCATTACGACTTCCTGTTGTCAGCTGACCCCTGGTGCTTTGTTTTTTAGGATGATGTGGCACAGCGGTTGCTGACCTCCCCCCCCTCCACATGTACATTCTCACACGCACACACACACGAGGTGGAGCAGGGTAACTCCTAAGTAATTCCTCATAGGAAAACTTGACTTAAAACCAACCCTGGTTGGATTGGATAACAGCCTGTATCCTATATGGAATCAATGAAGTCAGAGCGACTCCTTTGAAACCAGTCCAGCACCAATTGGAGACCTCACTGGCTATAGACAGAAATTCCACTCAATAATCCGACAACAGGCTTTTCACATGAGTACTAGCCTTCACAGTCTCTTTCTCATTCCCTCCCCCCCCCCCCCCCCCCCCCAGCCCAGCCCCACACCTCTATCCCTCCTCTCCACCAACCCCATAGTGGCTGACCTGGGTCCAGTTTCAATACTGGTTCTCGCAATGGGGAGCCGTGCTCCAGGAAGCAGTGCCAACTGATCAGGAGCCAGCTGCTAAACTGTGGAGGAGAAACGGGAGCCGGAGCCTCAGCTGCTAAACTGTGGAGGAGAAACGGGAGCCGGAGCCTTCCCCAGAGTCCCTCCTCCAGACTCAACGCACTATAGTAACCTCCTGACAGCCGGACAGCTGCTTCCAATTACAACACAGAGAGGCAGGGGAACAGAGGGAAGAGATAGAGACCAAAGACTGAGGAGGAGAGAAGGAGAAAGGGAGGGAGGGATAAAGAGGAGGGGGAGAGAAAAGAGAAAAGGGAGGTGGGGGAGAGCCATGAGAAGATACAAAAAAAGGGCTACTCGGATATAGGAGAAAGGCCAGAAAACAGAGAGCGGGAGAACTGGGAACGGGATAAAGGGGGGCGGGGACCCTGAAACCAGAACTCATAGCTGCTGATTCGGAAAGTCCTTGTCTGTGTTCTGCTGGAAGTCAGGCTGAAGAGGTTCTTGGCCCAGTTTAGACACTGAGGAGGTCTCAACCCAGCAGCCAAACAACATGGTCTCCAGCTACGCAGACAGCCCTCTAAGACACACCACAGCATTTTGCATCCAACCACTGAGTTGGCCTACAACACTACACAGACTTCAAGCTGTCTGGAGGCGCACCCACCAAGTAGTAAGAACCCAGTGCTACAGGGAACAGATCATGGCCTACATGTGTTTCCAGAGCGAGTCAAAAGTAGTTCAGGAACACGGCTTCTAATGCAGCCCTGTAGAGCTTGCTGGTCTACTGATCAATGACAAAAAATCAATGGATGACTTTAGCACGGTTGTTGGTAGAATAATCAGGGATTTCTAGTCTCCAGATTAAACTCACATTGACTTCAATTTGACAGTGTAAGGAGACTGCGTCACTGGATCAAAAATAGGATTTGCTGAGACAACGCCTCAGGACGAGAAAACAAAAAAAAACTAAAAACAAAACAAGAACTGTTGTTGAGGGAGTCAGCTGACCGGGGCTGGTAGAGAATGGTGGCGGTCTGACTGCAGTCCAGAACAGCCTGCTGTGCAACCGTCTTACCGCTTCCTCCCTGCATGTGACACGCGGCAACACGGAGCGACGTGGGGTGACACGGCAGTTAGCCTTTAAAGCTCAGCTGGTGCCAGTTCGGGCCGTGGTAGTCACGGTAACGTGGTGTCATTGTGCCTGTGTAAGAGAACACTGCTGAGCCTCGCTAGCTGTTAGCCTAGCGAGCCAGTAACCATCCAACAGCTGTTACTGCTAACCCCTCCAGGCCTGAGAGGACTGGAGGAGAGGTGGGTGGGGTCGGTTAAGTCTGCAACAGTTGGCAGATGCTCAGGCCGAGGCAGGTAATGAAAATGGGATCTAAATTAAAGGAATGGCAAACAGCTGAGTAACAAGCCGTAGCGAGGGGGAACACTGACTTCACACAGGAAGAGCTTTGATTGAGCCCATTGACTGATGTCAGGACAAAGCCTGATAAGAAAAGTACTGACAAACACTCCCTTTCTTCTGTGGAAGGGTATGGCCCTGACAGGTTTGGTCTCAACGACAAGTGAAACTATGTAGAAACCCTGTGTGTGTGGGAACACACTGTTGCTGGATATCTTGGCCTGTGTTCAGGCCTGCATCCTATACCTCCACTCCCACACGGTCATATCTGGTCTGATAGGACGGTCTGGCACACAGGTCACCCCAAACCATGCTGACTCAAAACCGATCGTAGGCAGTACAGTGCAAAAATCACACTGCCTCAACCTGTAATCTGATTAAGCAGAAGTGGAATTCCGAGAAGGAAAGCCACAGTGACACAGAGGTAAGAACATCCATCTTGCCTCGCAAGCCTCACTAGAGCGTTCTCTCTCCATCTGTCTCTCTCTCCTGCTCTTCCTCAGTTCAACCGTCTCTCTCCTTCTCTTCCTCAGTTCAACCGTCTCTCTCTCCTTCTTAGAAGCAGTCAGTGTTCTGCCTGGGAGGTCATTTCCTGTTTGGAGAGGAATAAGGAGAGATTTCCTCTGAGTGGCTGCAAGCTGGACACCGTGTTCTGACTCTGCACAATCACAGGAACCCAGGGCCAGGCGGGCTAAAGGCCTCTGTCATCAATACATTTACTCACACACACGCATCTAACCATAGCCAATGCCCTGAGACATACTCACATACACAAACACTTAGGCCTACACTGACAATCAATTCCTCCTGCAAACTCTCAAGTTAACTCGCACGTAGACAAAGCTGTGCAATGCAAACACTAAAGCTCACGACACACACACACAAACATGTACGCGCACACACACACAGGTCTGTTTTCCACATCACACACTCTCCTGATTCACTGGTAGTGAAATACAGTGGGGGGGAGGGGGAGATGAGTATTCCAGAGCTCTCTCCAGGTCTGAGGCAGCAGTATTAGTATTACTGTGGATCCTGCTGCAGATATAGAGTTACCCTCGCATAGACACCACAAGACTAGCTGACTAAGTGGATGGCCCTCTACTCTGCCAACAAGCTCAACCACTTCTGCACTGATGAAAAAAAAGTAGTAAGTAGCCTATGGTCTAGCCTTGCTGTCAAGGACTAGGTACTGAGAACACAGTCTTCAGTAGTGGAATGAAGAGAACAGAACGGGGGATACAGTCCATATCCTAAGGTGCGCCTCTAACATGGGATGATGTCGATCACGAGCCATGCCCCTTCCGTCGGCTAAAACTTGACAAGCTGGGAGTACTGCAATGTTTACTCTCATCTGGAGATAAACAGAGGAGGGAGTAGGGGTGCATGAGGAGAGAGAGAGAGAGAGAGAGAGAGAGAGAGAGAGAGAGAGAGAGAGAGAGAGAGAGAGAGAGAGAGAGATGTTTTCTAAAGTGGTACTATCCTGTGCTGGGTTCCACCCTCTAGAACATTAACCCCCCCACCCTCCCCAAACACACACACACATCATACCCTTCTTCACAAACCCTGTCCTTTGGGCACGAGACTACAAAAGGCAACTGTGTTTAAGTCTTCAGGGCAAGGCAGACCTCTTTTGTGCTCACAGAATCATGTTACTGAAGATATTACTTAGCAGGGCATCAGACATCAGCTGAAATGCTATTCTGAAACATTTAGCCACACCTATTTGGAGACGCACTCTCAAAAGTGGCTCAATTTAAGCTATTAGGCAGGCTGGGAGTTCTGGAGACAGTGCGGCACATCCGTGCCAACTGATAACGTATCAAAGACAGTAAGAATGCATTCCGTTCATTTGGAGATAAAGCCTTGACCGAGCCAATTCTAGACAATTCTATAGCTATGGACCAGACAGTAGATTTGAGGAGAGGGGATGAGTCACTCCTATGACTGACTGTTTGATATGGTAACCCTGGGATACAGGTGTGACAGTCCAACTCATCATTTCATCATATGCGCACCAGTCTTCCCTCAGATCGTATGGCCAAGGGCACAAGGGAAGGAAGGATTTTCAATGCAATGACACGGCTGCACCTATGGTCCCGACAGAACACGAAACTTTTAATTCCTTCCTGCCCCTGGCTAACACCAGGTATTGCTCAGCTAGTGATAACAAACAGGCAATCAGATGAGACCAAGACGGTGTTTCGTAGTTGTCAGAATCTGCGGGGATGGAGTTGAAAAATTTGACTTGGTGCAAATGTGCTTAAAGTTTAAGACATCACGCAGCCTTCATGTAGAATAGTTTCGAAACGACATCTCTGTTAATGTTAAAAGGAACCATGAACCATGTCGCAAACCGTTAGACTAGCAACTTGTTGTTAACATGAATACACAAGGCCATAGAAATCAGGGCACATTTTCAACCCCCTAACAAATGCTAGTCTCACCTACAAGCATACTAGTTTTTAATAGCAAAAGGAAAATACTACAGCAAGCTAGGTGCTTACCTGCCAACTGTTTGGTTGGCGAGTTGTTTCATCCGATTGAACTGTTTCTTCATTTTAGTCCTTTTCCAGACGACTCTTTATACGGTGTGGAGCTGGATATGAAACCCTCTCTTCTGTGCTGCATCAGCCGTCCGTCCTTAAAGGCTTTAGTTGGTCATGAAGTTCAGCTACAGATTATAAGCTATTTTCGCAGTGGAAATACAAGGTTAGCTTTCCAGAACCAGAAAATTGTGTTTAGCTAACTAGCTAGCTTCTCTTGGTGGTAACGTTGCTACTGTAGCTAGCGTCGCTAGGAGAGAGACCACTGCAAACTGGGTTTTCCAAGTGGTGGTTTTCAGGAAAAAGTTCCCTTGTTAGCTCACGACGACATTTTTTATATTTCGCTAGTCCTCGAAACCAACTACCTTGGCTTTCAATTAAAATGAACTAAAGAAAACACAAAACAAGGCAATCCAGACTTTCACTCACTAAGTAGCCTGGGAAGCTTTTTCATTGCTGGATATATGGCTGTCTAATCCCCGCGGCTGACTGCTTTACTAACCAGCAGCGCTCTTCTGCTACTCGCAGAGCAAAGCGTTCGATTATGGGGGGGGGGGGGGGGGGGGGGGGGGGGGGGATTTTAAATGTACGTAGCATCATCCAGCACATCCCTCCATAATCCTAAATATGCTGAGTGTGTAGTTTGTCATGGTTGACAAAAAGTACAACTGTTATTGAGCCTAATACATGTTATCTACCATACTAGGCTTTCAGATATTTAACTGTTCTTTTACATGGTTAATATGACCTAAATCACCAAATACTGAGTCACTTTAGCACCTGACACTTTGAAAAGCAATGTGTATTGAACAAATTAGTGACATTTAGGTGAAATTACTTTAATAATTCAGTAGCAGCATCTCCTCGATACATATGAAATGTTGTATATTTGGAGTTTAAATTATCATATCACCTTGGACTGAGCCCGATATAAAATGTATTTCTATCCTATACAAAAAGCCACTAACTTTAACTAACGCGATTCCTCTTCTGTTTCTTTGTTTCATCGTCCTGTGATATACATTGATAACACTGAATTCTTTATCATTTTTCCTTTGATGCGATTGGGTGTTCTAGTGAGTTGACCAATGGAAAGGAGTGAGAAAATGAATGGAGCGTTGAATGCGTGTACACTCCCACGGAAGCGGATAAGGCAAGCCAGCCGAGGCAAACTAGAGAGAAGTGTGCTAGCTAGCAGTAATTCAACAACAAGCATTGAGAATATTCTGTTGTACAGAATTGTGCTATTCTAACGCAACATATTCTGATTTAACTGGTTAAAGTTTAAGAAGGGATCGGTTTTGGGCGAAGTATCAATTGAACTAGCTTGCTGTAACGTGATTATAACAACACAGCCACTTTCCATAATAGACACCAGTAGCTAGAGGCTATAGCTAGCTACGCGAGGTCGATGGGGCTTTGCAAGCTACTGTCAAATATCACCTAAAGTTGATCATTTGAAGATGGCAGCAAGACAGCCTTTCACAGACTCCGACACTGCGGATGAAGCAGTGAGGGCGACCTGTGACGATGCAACGACATGTAAAAGGTAGCCTAGCATATAGTGTTGGCTGAACTAGCTATTATTATCCAGAACCACAACAAACCGTTGTGAAAAGATGCAGTATATATAATTTCATTTTAACACCCTCGTTTGGTTCACAGATTTGCAACCAGTAAAGGTTACTGGACTGACCCTTATGTCCAATACTTTGTGAGGTCAGTAGGCGAGAGAAAGGCTCCTGAAATTAACAGAGGTCAGTCATTGATATATTGTTTTTGACAGTTAATCCAGTCTGTTAAATTAAAACGGGATGCTATATTTTGTTAGTCAATATTGCAAACATTTTTTTCAGGTCAGCTCATAAGAAAAAAGAAAGATGGCCCAATAACTACCACCAATACATGTCTATACTCACCTGTTATCTGACTATGTAACTATAACCTACTAAAGAATTACCTGTAAAAAATGTCCCAGGTTACTATGCCCGTGTGCAGGGGATGAACCACCTGCTGGATGCATTCCTCAGAAAGACAGATTGTGACTGTCAGATTGTCAATTTTGGGGCCGGCCTGGACACCACCTTCTGGAGACTAAAGGTGGGTAGGAAAGAGATCTCCTTGACTGGCCTGACATTAATTTACAGACATTGTTTTGGATACTGTTGTTAGTGCTCAGTTTATCTGGCTCAACAGTGAGACTACAAGCTTGTTAATTTATGCTAACACTGCTCCTTTCTCACTCTGGTGCTTAAGGTGGGAAGCGTTTTCATGTTACACTTTATGTTTGGACTCCTAGGATGAAAACCTAATGCCAAGGAAATACTTTGAAGTAGACTTTCCCATGATCGTTGCCAGGAAAATACACAACATCAAGTAAGTCAGTCTACTAGTCTTGTTTGTAGGCTTGTTTGTGTCATTCAAATCCTGATGTCTCTGAGAGTAGCCTGTAGAGGGCGACAGAGCCCTTCTTTAAACATACTTGACAGAAATAGGCAGGAGCATTTGGATCCATTACTGTCAATAAATAACCTTCAAACACACAGAACAAACCACACATCTACTACACATACCAACATAAGCTGACTGCAAGTCAGTTATGTTTCATCCATTCATTAAATAGGCATTAGATTAATTTGATCTGTTCACATCATTTTTAATTAGTGTGTTTTCTGCAAGCAAAAACACTATTGTTATTCTGCATACTTATTATTAATTTTTGATGTCATCTTTAAATTAAGTGTCTGAACAGGACTGGTTGTGCAGGCACACAAGATTAGTTTCTCCTTCATCTTGAACCTAAAACCTAGATTCTAGGTTAGAAATGTTGACAATGACCAACAGTTGCTACGTTACAAGGAACCAATCCGATTGGCCAACGCTCTTCACTGTTCCACTGTTCAAACTTTTTTCTGTTTCTACATCTTTCAATTATTAATACTTTTCAGAATGGGTTTTATTTGCCAAGAAACATCACACAGACAAGGAATTTACTGTGGCAGGAAGGTGCACACATTAAACATATAAGAATCTTAAATAAGAAGTGTACAAGTCTAACTAATACTAAGGTTTAAAAATGTAAAAGGTTTAGAATGAAATAAAATATAAAATGGCTCTAACATAACGCTTTAACATTTATGAAATTAAATAAGATACCCTTTTCATCACTCTTTTTTCTCCTTTTTCAACCGTGAGAAAATATTGCAATGCATAACAATGACAGATATACTTTCAACACTGTCTCACCATTTTGGTTTCAAAGCAACACTTTTTTTCACCTTCATACTGCTGACATACTTTTGTCTGCTATGATATTGATAACTGTTATGCAATATACTCTTCATCACTATATTTGCTCATTTTTCTGTTTCTCAATCTTTCATTCTTTAATACTTTTAACGCTTAAAAATGTATGAAAGTCAATAAGATACTCTTTTCATCACTGTTTTTTCTCCATTTTCAACAGTAAGAAAATATCGCAATGCATAACAATGACAGATATACTTTTAACACTTTTTCTCACCATTTTGTTTTTAAAGCACATACCTCTTTTAAAATGTTTGTAAAACCTTCACTATTCAAGCCATCAAAACAATCGTTTCAACTGCTTTCAGCAAACACACACATTTTCTTCAGGAAATGTACCTTTCTAGTTGAAAATTGGAGTTGGGCAGAAGTATTAAAGGTGTTAATGTATATCTCTGTTTTTACTCTCTCAGGACAAAGCCACCCCTGTCTAAACCTCTCATTGAGACCCACTCCACTGACTCACTACTACTAGGTAAACAACTTAATATTATGAAAGACTTGATAGGACTAGAGGAAGCTACTTCCATTTCCTTTAACCTGAAAAACCAGTGGGTTTAACCTTTACCAATTTGTATCAGAGATACAATTTAAACCCAGTGGTCTTCAACCCTCGGCCCATTGTATGTTCTAGATGTTTCCCTGCTCCAACACACCTGATTTAAATTAATTGGTCATTATCAAGATTTGCAGAAGCTTGATAGCGCCATTCATTTGAATCCGATGTGTCAGAGCAGGGAAACTTCCAAAGTATGTAGGACAGTGGTCCCTGAGGACCAGAGTTGAAGACCATTAATCTGAACTTAATTCACACTGGCTGCTCCTGCTCTACCCATGTCTGCCAGAGAACCGAGATGTCATCTTTGTGTGTGTGTGTGTGTGTGTGTGTGTGTGTGTGTGTGTGTGTGTGTGTGTGTGTGTGTGTGTGTGTGTGTGTGTGTGTGTGTGCACACCCTTCAGATGGCCACAGCCTTGACTCAGACAGGTACTGCATCATCGGGGCAGACCTCCGGGACATCTCAGGGTTAGACGAAAAACTCAAGAAGTTCCACCTGGACCCAGAGTGAGTCATCAGTCATCTCTTGTCATAACAATGTTAAACATTGAAAACATGCTATTGAACAGCATGAGTGTCACTTTCAATCTAGACTCCATGAAAAAAGTATGTCAGTTATATGTTTTATTGTGTTGAATACACTCTGTTTATAACAGAAACCAGTATCTTGTCACTTTGGTATTGAGGAAATATTTCCCCCATAAACGTACTACCTGGTCATGTGAGTGGCCATCGTCAGTATCAGTAGCCCAGTCATTGGGTAATACTTTAGGATGTTTGGTGGCATTGTGCATATGGAACGGGACAGTCCTGGTGTAGATATTTTTGGTGAAATGTTCTGTCCTGGTCAGTTCGTCATGACGACAGTTCTCCTCCCGTGGGAGTGCTTTAGACGCTGCCGTTGTCTTTGATGTCTGTGTGGAAGCCTGCTCACGTCCTGGCGTCAGGTCAGCTAAGGACACAGTGTTCAGGATCTTATATTGTCTATGTGGCGCTGTTCTTTCCTCCCTGTGAGGTATTGGCTTCAAATAAGTACTTTTTGTTCTTGTCCCTTCTTAACTATTTTAAGAGTGTATTACATAAATGGAAAAACACATTTTGAAAAGACTACACAACCACAGCTCAAACACAGCTACATATCAAATACATTTGAATAAAACACATTTCAACTTATACGCCTATACCACACACATGTATATTGTGTCGATCACCAATCGAACAGCTCCTCTCAGAACAGGATTATTGCTTGGTAACTTGACGTCTTGGGGATGACCACACACCATGTTTTCTGCTGCGATGTTCCAGGCTGCCCACCTTGTTCCTGTCCGAGTGTGTCCTGGTCTACATGACTCCAGAGCAGGCTTCCAAGCTGGTGCACTGGGCTGCAGATACCTTCCACACTGCCATGTTCATCAACTATGAACAGGTGAATACCGCTGACCTGTCCAGCTGTGTGCACGCTCGCCCCTTCTGCTTCATGGGGCGCGTGGGGCCATCTGCCACGTCGGGCCATTCAGATCAACGGAAGACCACAACACCCTTTTTCTTTCTGTCTATTTATCTCTGTCTCTCTATCCCCTTTGTACCATCTCTCCTTCACTCTCTATGATCTCTCTTGCTCTCTCTACCATATCCCCTCTCTCTCTCTCTCTCTCTCTTTTCTTTCTCTCCCATGCTGTCTCTGTTTAGGTCAACATGATGGACCGCTTTGGCCAGGTGATGGTAGAGAATCTTCAGCGTCGTCAGTGTAACCTGGCTGGAGTGGAGGTTTGCCAGTCTCTGGAGTCCCAGGTACGGCTCGCCGACAGGGAACAGATCCAGCCCCGCCTGTGCCAACACTCCACTAACGACTCACAAACATGGCCGCAGCCATACCACAGCCTTCATCACCGAGGGCACCAAGCGTTGACCTTCGACCCCACACCCGTATAACCGTCATCGTACACGGCGACCTCAAGCAAACCGAAACGCACAGGCAAAACGCTACGTCAGTCCGCCGTGTCATTCTAACAGCTGTAGTCCTCAGGAGGTTTCTCACAGCCGCTCTCAAGGCCTTAGTGCTGAGCCACTGAACCGCTATCAGGTCAACTTGGTTGAACCTTGATTGCACTGCTTGTGTAGGCACTTAAACACACAGCAAGTCAAAGTATCACTCCTGGAGTTAAATTAGCATTTGGAATCTTGCTGTGTGCTGATATGCATGGACCACTTTTTTATTATTTAACTAAGTGATCCTAAGTAGTAATTATAATATTAATCTTACCATAAGGAATTTATAGTATAACAGATCTCAATATAAAAAAATTGTACTCTGAATCATCCCTTTCAGTTGTTATTCGGATCAAGTGTATTGTTTACTTTACTTTACAGGTCACTTAGTACCATGTGTGTGGTTGTGTTTTCAGAAAGATCGTTTTCTAAAGACAGGCTGGGAGCATGCAGACGCTCTGGACATGATGACGGTCTACAGTGTCCTCCCTCAGGAAGATGTGGCCAGGTGACAACAATGCTACACCGCCCCCTTAACCATTGAGTCAGTAGTTGTGATGAGGTACAACTGTTTCATGTTAAGATGTGTTTTTGTGTGTATTCAGGATCGAGCGTCTGGAGTTCCTGGATGAAAAGGAGCTCCTGCAGCAGCTGCTCCAACACTACAGCATCTGCTGGGCCACCAAGGACAAGCTCAGCCTGGGTGAGGGCATGGGCTGTGGGTGAGGGGGTGGGGTGGGGTTTAGGTGAGTGTGTGGGGTGTGGATGAGGGGGTGGGGTGTAGGTTAGGGGGTAGGTGAAGATGAGGGGGTGGGGTGTAGATGAGGACGTTGGGTGTAGGTGAGGGGGTGGGGTGGGGTTTAGGTGAGGGGGTGGGGTGTAGATGAGGACGATGGGTATAGGTGAGGGGATGGGGTTTAGGTGAGTGTGTGGGGTGTGGGGTGTGGATGAGGGGGTGGGGTGTAGGTGAGGGGGTTGGGTGGGGTGTGGATGAGGGGGTGGGGTTTAGGTGAGGGGTGTAGGTACGTGTACTGTATGTTCACTATCGACCCCTCATGATACCTTTTCCAGTCACTTACCTCTCTGTCGATTTGACATGGGAGAAATGGATATATCAGTGTGACCAACCATGATCTTTCGCAGGACTTTCTCACGTGGCTTTCTGAGCGTGAGCTGGCCTGGCCTGCTGGGGCCCGGCCTGCTTCTCTGTCCGTGACCCCCCCCCATTCAGACCTTCTCCCTCCACTACCAGCACCATCGAGGAGGAGAAGCCAGGAACATTTCAAGGAGGAAGTATCAAGACACAGCCTCCCATCGCGGTCTTTCCAGAAATACTGCTGGCTGCTACGTTTCCATTGAAGCGTCTCCAAGTGCTCTCACGACCCACCGCGGCTGACGACGTCCGGCGCTTCCTCCTCAACATGTTACTTGACAGGAAGGAGGGAGTCGAGTGTCGCGTCATGTTCAAGCCCCCGTCGCTATGGTAGTGCAACCCCCTCGCTTCAGCGGTTGCCATGCTGGCTTATGTTTGTTCAGCACATCCCTTCGGAGACCGCCGGATATTCTTGTTGAAGAAGATGAGTTGTTCCCTCTGAAAGTTCAGTACAGCACAGTTTATGCTGGAAAGGACTGGCCGTATTCATTTGCGGGAACATTTAATTTTTCTGATTTCTGTTGGTTTTAAATTGACTGTTGTGAAAAGGAAGTTGGCTGCATTTGTGGTGAGAGGGTGAAGGATGTTGGACATTCTGTGGAGTCTTTCTGTTTGTGACAAGGTTTTTATGTGCCGCAATGTTTTGAGCCAAATTTCTCCTATTTATTTCTGAACTGCACTGCTAAATCGGATCTGATTCAAGATATTTTCCTAAAAGAAAATGAGTAGTGCAATCGAGCAGTTTAGGTAAAAACAAAAAAAGTTGCACCAGTCACAATCGATTTAGATTTTCCTGCAACCATTTTGCCTCCATTAGACTGTCAATGTCATTTCAAGTTTTGACAGTGTTGCATGTAACAAGGCTACGACTGCAAATGACTTGTGACTGAATAAACATACGTTTTTTTGTGAATGAAACCCCTGCTTTTCTTCTCATATCATAGCTTCTGCTCTAATGTCTGATCGTGATTGGATGGCAGCCTTGTGTGCACATGCCCTTCCAGCGCAGTGTCCAGACGGGGACCCATAACCGACAGGAACCCCAACGAACGGTCAGGAAACCAGGAACAGTGTTCGTTTAGTTTTCCTCCTTCCGGACCCAAGCTCCCCTGTGACTCAGTTGGAGCCAGGGACATCCTTGATGATTATTACTCCAGCATGACCTTGGACATTCAGGTCAATATACCACCTTAGGGACAGCCAATGACATCACTAGAAACCAGGTGTGGTTCGGTCAGGGAACATGGGACACGCAGACAGATCCAGACAGTGTGTACCCACAGTATCACTACTGATGCAGTCTATAACAATAAGATTTACAATGATGCTCATTCTGTAGCCCATGCCAAGCCAACTTTTAAGGGGTGGGACTCTGGAGAAATCCCCCCACAACGTATTTTGACACGATCCCCCCCCCCCCCACTCCAGTTTATCAGCGCACACACACAGCCTGCACTCATTCTGCAGAGACCAGAGCAGGTGGACCTGACAAGCGGCGACAACAGGACGCAAATATGTCGGTCACAGAGTCAAAGTCAGAGCTCTTTACCGTGTGCGGGGTCGACGTGGTGGAGTCCGGAGCCCAGGCCAGGGAGGCCCCCAGGAGCGAGAGCAGTGTGTTTGAGCACTACATCCAGCCTTGTCTGGCGGAGCTGTTAGGCACAGCTCTGTTTGTGTTTGTGGGGTGTGTGTCTGTGGTCGGCAACGCGGGGCTGTCGGGGTGTCTCCAGCCTGCTCTGGCTCACGGCCTGGCTCTGGGTGTGCTGATCATGGTGTTTGGAGAGATCAGGTGAGGAAACAAACACCTCCCACTGTCTCACTGTAATGTGCTCTCATTATGAGAGTGTGCTCAGATTTAAAACACCTGTATAGTGTTGTGTAATAAGTTCGAACATGGAGGAGTTTTTGCAAGTTCATGATCATTTTGGGATGTACTACTATATTTTAAGTGACTTGATATTTAGAAGTCCATTTATTTATTATACAGTAAACAATTAGGTTTAAAAAAAAAAAAATGATATGATGCTAGTTGGGGATGGATTTTGGTTGGAAAATGTACCAACATAGTTCTATAATTGTATTGTTTACCAATGTAATGTTTTGCCTTGAATACATCATGTCCTGGGTGAGTGCAGTGGGGGCCACTTAAACCCTGCAGTGACGCTGTGTGTGGCCCTGTGTGGGGGGATGAAGCTTGCTCTGCTAGCACCCTACGTTCTGGCTCAGCTTTTAGGCAGCATGGTTGGAGCTGCGCTGGCCAAAGTAAGTAAACACCCACGCTTACTGAAATCTTAATTGACAACTCAACAGCTGTGATTATATTTAAGCACTGCCTGTACACGGTATGACGTGTATGGACTGGGTTTGATCCGGCTCAAAGCCATTTCTGCATGTCCTCCCCTCTCTCTCTCTCCCATGCCTTTCCTGTCTCTCTGTAACTGTCACGATCCAATAAAGCCCAAAACATCTTCAACTCTTTTACTCTGAAGCCTGAAACGTGTTCCTCCCCTCAGGCAGTCTCCCCTAGCGCCAACTTCTACAGTGCAGCCGGGGGGGCGTTTGACGTGGTGCAGACCAGCGGTGCCGTGGGCGCTGCCACGGTGGCAGAGATGCTAATGACACTGGTGTTGACGCTGGTGGTCTGCATGGGCGCTGTCAACGCCAAAACAAAGACTCCGTTGGCTCCTCTCTGCATCGGGCTCGTTGTGACGGCCAACATACTGGCCAGGTAAGACACGGAGCACAGAAACATTAGAACATACTGGCCAGGTAAGACACAGAGCACATAAACACTACAACATCCTGGTCAGGTAAGACACGGAGCACAGAAACACTAGAACATCCTGGCCAGGTAAGACACGGAGCACAGAAACACTAGAACATCCTGGCCAGGTAAGACACGGAGCACAGAAACACTAGAACATCCTGGCCAGGTAATACACGGAGCACAGAAACACTACAAGTCTGAAGGTTAAAACTGTAGATCATGACATTGTTGAACATCTTATTCCTAACTCGAGGTCTATGTTTTGTTGTCCCAGTGCATTTGTGTCTGGGGGATGTATGAACCCAGCCCGGGCCTTCGGACCCGCAGTGGCAGCGAAACACTGGGAGCACCACTGGGTGTATTGGGTGGGCCCCATCTGTGGAGCCCTCCTCACTGTCAGCATGGTCAGGTATGGAGCTGCTGATCGGGGGGGTGCCTATGGGATTCGCCTTTTAGGCTCCTTACTAAAGAGGTGCTGTGTGCATTTGATGTCAAGGCAAGGCTTCATGACCTGAAATCCAAATAAAAACATTCAGCTGAACATGGTTGATTATTCAAGTGAAATATAGTTATAATAGCTAAATATTTCAATGTTCACTACATTAAAATGTATTTAGTAAAATAATTCATACTTCTGTTAAAAAAAACTAATCTTTTACTTCTCAAGTTCATTTAAACATCATGTATTTTGAGGTTGCACATATTGAAATTGAAACAGCATTTTCCTGGCTTTCTGAAAATTCTTCTGAAAATGTATTATGTTGTATTTCTGTTATTGTAACATGACATAAACAAAATGTTGCCTACTAGTTTAACTATAGTCTACTGGTAACTAACTCACTTCATCATTTACAACCATTTATTTTCAGGTTGTTTTTTGGTGACCAGAAGACCCGTGTGATATGGAAGTAAATGGCCATCAACACCCAAATGGAATGTCAATGTGCTTGGAAAAAATATCAATTTTAAATTTTTTGCTGTGTATACATTAAAGTGTTATGTACTAGTAACAAAGCACTGTAAAACTGTATTTTTGTGAATTAAGAGGAATGCAGGTGCATCAGTATGTTATCAGGGTCCCTTTGGACGTTTTATTTTCATTCTTGCTCTCAGAAAGTGCATCATTTAGCCTTGTGCACATTTATGTATCTGTACCAGCATTTGTGTGATTTTGTTATTCAGAAAACCAAATAAAGGAATAGGATCAATTATTCAATTTATGTATTTACAGCAGTCAGCAATGTACCAACCACGTTTTTATATTGTAGAAGGTTCAATGTTCTTGAAGGGAAAAGTTTATCATGATTGTATCATATGAAAGTGATGGAACAACTGGCCCAAGCCTGCCAAGCACTGTATATTGAATCATATGTGAGTTTCACACCTTAAGAAATCTTCAGTATGGCGTTTGTAACGTTCACAAGAATATGACTTTAAATACATTACAATTGATGGACCAAATCCCTCTCCACACTTCATCAAGGTTGATAATGAGTTGTTTGTGACTTTAACGGGAGTCATTAACCTGCTCAATATCTTTGTTTCCTATAGCCTCAACTCTTATCATGCGCAAGGTGCATCTATGAAGCTGTGTAGCCTGTGGCTCAGCATTTTCTGACAGTAAATGTCCCTTTTAAAGAAAATTTTACTTCTACTCAAGACTATGAAGCTGATCAAAAGTTGCTTGTCTGTCTAACGTCTCTGCTCTGGGAGAAATAATGAAAGGTTGCAACGTCTTTGTCTTAACTTACTTAACTTCTTGTTCTGCAATGTAGGATAGGGTTTTCATGAAATAAAAACAACGATTAACAAACACAGTATTGATATTTTCTGTTTATTGTTTCATGCTGTTATCTTTTAGAGCTGCATTGGACAGCAACAGGTTGCACCAAAAGCTAGAGGCTACTTCTCGGAGAGAGCCACGTTGGTCAAAAACTTGTCCAAGGCCACGTGTCCCTCCAGTGTGAAGAACTTCGGGACCAGGATGGCAATCGAGACAAGGATGCAGTACTCTCGAAACAGAGAGTTAAGTTAGTTTAGTAGTTCGTTTTTATGTTCGTTTTATCTAAAATAATATATAGTTTAGGATAGATCGTTCTGGATCTTTCTGTACTTCTTATGAATAAAGATATTACCAAAGGCTCAGTGCAAGGATAATGGTTATCATGCTGTAACCGTGCTGTGCACTGTGAGCGCACGCCCAGTCAGTGGTGCCAAATTGGATCAGTTTCAGCTGATAACGCTTAATGGGAGGAAATTAAGAGGGAATCCACATCAGGTTGATGTTAGAGTTACTGTCGTTTTGCCAGAGGCAGATAACGCAAGTGCGTATAGCTATTTTCGTTTAGTGCTATTTCTTTTAGTTCTTTTCTTCGACATGGCTAAATAATTGCAATAACATGCGGGGAGTGATCCATAAAACACCTTGTGGATTCACCTGTTGTGGTGGTGTGGATAAATTGTAGATATCAAAGAGGAGGGATTCTTCACTTTAAATAGGAAAATAATATAATGGTCCGGTTATCAATTATGCCAAGAATCTAAATTATTTATGTATGAATATAAAAACCACAGTTATTAACGTCAACATTTTTGAAAAAAGTATTTTGAACAGTCTAGTCTTACATTTTTTAACAGTAGGCTTGTTAAGCCTATGCAAGTAAAGAAAAAACGATGACTATTTTCACAAGTTGGCCCAAGAATGTTATTCGGATATTAACCATATGCCCTTCGGTGACTCCATAAATGGGGCGGGGTGGGGGGGACTGCTCAATGAGATAAAGCATGTGTCATTTCAAACGATAAATCGTTAGTTACTGACCATAAAGCAGCTTAGCCTTCAGTTTTTCATACCTAAAGAATCTCACTTCAAAGAGCTTGCCCGGATTTGACAACTCCTAATGTAGTCTACTATTATATAGCCTGCGGTACATCTATTATTTACTGTAGGCTACAGCTACCCTGTGATGGTGGCTTACAGTACATTTAGGTTTGGAGTAGACTATATGGCATATTCTTATGGATACATGCGTAAACCCCAAACAGAGTAGGCTACAATATCAGACTGAATAAATCCACTGAATTAAAGACCAAATGCAACTTGTAGCATCAACACACGCGCAGCTGTTTACTTTTGTGATAGATCTTGTCAAATTACCGTGCTTACAAAACTTGGAGGTAGCTCATTTTAGGACAACAATTTGTTGTCTCTGTCACTTTATTCTTACGATACATTGTATGGGTCTAACTATAAACAGTGAGGACTAAATGGGGGCCCCAACCAATTTTAGGACGTAGGCTAATTTAGTGCAACAGAGCCCAGCTGTGTTCCTAACAAACTGTCTATCTTTGCACGTTTGATTGATAGCTCATACTTTCATTTAAACGGACTCTATAATTATTCAGTTGCCACTGCAATCAATGGGCCCATGGGTTGGATAGACCTATAGTTAAATGTAGGCTATATAAAAATACATATTTCAATTCTGCAACTCTAAAGAATATTTGTGGATGTCATATATTGTGCACCACAAATCGAAGCAAAGTCAACACTTATCTGATATGCGTCACTATCAAGTAATGTCATGCGTCAATGGGCGGAGTGAAGGAGATTCATAAATAGCGGGGATGCTAGAGAATTTAGTTATTATTCTGATTCCAGAGACCAATCATCAGGAAACATGGGTAAGTGGACACCAGAAGAGCTCACTTGCATCAACGGCATCTTCGCCAAGTTGGACTATGAAGACATCGGGCCCAAGGCTCTGCAAAGGTGACCGCAAAACTGCCTATATAGCACAGCCTACGAACGAATGAGGAAACGTTGAAGGAATGTGTTCCTCATATCCTAGATAGTCTAATCCATCTTTTCTTTTTAGAATGCATAGAGGATAAACTCATTTTAATTGCAGTTACTGTCCAGCAGAACCTCACGTCAATCTTGTTTTTCCACAGATGTCTGATTGTGTACCCTTGGACCCAGCGTTACTTTTCCACGTTTGGAAACCTATACAATGCGGAAGCCATCATCGGGAATTCAAAAGTCGCTGCCCATGGCATCAAGGTGCTGCACGGTCTGGATATTGCCCTGAAGAACATGGAAGACATCAATAATGCCTTTGCCAAACTCAGTGTGATGCACTCTGATGTACTGCATGTTGATCCAGACAACTTCAGGGTAAGACAATTGCACATCTACTTTCTAAAATAGAAATTTCTTATTTTTTCTATTTCTAACATACGGTTTCGTTTTTTCTTCCAGCTTCTGGGAGACTGCCTTACCGTCGTTCTTGCCGCTAAGATGGGATCCGCTTTCACCGCCAACGTGCAGGCGCACTGGCAGAAGTTCTTGCGCGTTGTGGTGTCAGCCCTGGGCAGACAGTACCACTAGAGCCTACATGCATCAAGATACAGATAGGCCTACTTCTAAATGATAAACTCTTAAATAAAGAACTGAAGATGCATTAAACCAAACAGGTTGTCTTTTTCTGTAAAATGTGTTTCATGACATGAGAGTTTTTATTATTTGAACCTATTATTTGAACAATTTAGATGAGGCCTAATTAATTGTCATCGCATAGGAACAGGCAACAATACCTGAAAAACAAGTCAAAAGTCATAACTCTTCAACCAATAAAGAGAATGAACCATTGACGTTCCAATTAACGTCAAAACAATTTTAAATAATTCAAGATGAATGCTGCACAGTTATTGATTTAGTCATATAACAGTGAGTCTTCAGTATTTTTAACGAATGTATTTGCAACAAAAACGTGTTATTGTAGTTGAAGAGCAATTGACTTGACATGTGTAATCTGTTTGCTCATGGTCCCTAATCACATGCAGCGTCTAGGTGACCGGTCATAAAGACCGTTGAAGCGGTGGGTGGGTGTCATTTGTGGCGGAGGGCCAAGAGGAGCAGTTCCAATGCAGGCCAGGCAGATAAAGGCCGTTTACCAATCCACGTTTTTCTAGGTTGTGTTCTTGCGAACTCGTTTGACGCCTTCTTTCATTGCCCAAGTAGGCCTACGGTCCAATCCAAAGAACACAAGTCACAAAGAACGCCCAAAATACACGGAAACGTTCTTGATCCGCCCCTTTTATCGAGGATGCTACGGATGATGACTTGGTCAGCGAGAACGCATCTGATTTCCCAGATCATTGCAAGAACACACGCATCTCAAATCGTTCCCCGTCCTCGCGGTCTTACAAGACCGTTCTCGCAAGACGCTTGGCAAGAACGTTCTTTTCAATTACGCAAGCATGCGTTCTTAGCGTAACTTCTTAGGATCGATAAACAGCCAAAGAGGGTCTGTGAGGTTTATGCATGCGCCTGGCCCTGTCTAGTTGTGGCAGGTCTAGTTGACTACCACCCTTTTAGTCCGTATAGTAAGACCTCACCGGAGGCGTCTGCGGCGCGTCACGGCTCTGGCGCAGATTGTTCCGTCCTCCACGCGACCTCAATTTACCCCAGACGCACCCCGCCCTGAAAATCACCCCCTCGCAGGAGCGCGCGCACAAATCACTCGAATCAAAAAGTGAAAGATTTCAAGAGACAGCTCTAAGTAGGCCTAAAGGTTGGTAGAAAGTGCTAAGTTGGCAAAACAAATTTAAACTTAAAAGTCCACTTTTGAACAACATAAATAAAAGATTTGTTGCTGTAGTTGTTAAAAATACATCCTCAATTACTGTGTAGATATTTCACTGTGAATCTGCGGCCTGGACGTATGGAAGCCCATTTCCACCAGTAAAAAAAAGAAAAAAGTTGACAAATTAAGTCATACTTATGAGATACTAAATCGAAATTATGAGATAGCCTACGTAAGTCATAATTATGAGATACTAAGTCATAATTATGTGATACTAAGTCGAAATTATGAGATACGTAAGTCATAATTATGAGATACTAAGTTATAATTATGAGATACTAAGTCATAATTATGAGATACGTGTCCACTACAGCGGAGCGGGCGGCTTCCAATTCATTTTCAATCAAGCCGGGCGTTCCTGTTCAGAACAAAGTCCCGAAATGTAACGAGCCTGAATTTAAAGTTTACATTAAAATAATAATGAATGGTGCAGGGTTGCCGATGTTGTCAGTGTCCCTGGTGTGTTTTTATACTTTAAATTCAGTCTCGTCACATTACGTGACTGTTCTGTGCCACTGCTAGCTCGCTAGCCCAGCAGACACACGACTGATTGAGTGACCGGTGGCGTAACATGTAGCCTAGTCTACTGTAATCTTGCACTAGTAAAATATTGTGTATTTTTACACAAATGTTGTGTAAAAGTGGTATTTTGATCGATGTTGTGAGTACATGAACCCAAGTCTGCACGCTTGGCCATGACTACAACAATAGTGACCTTAGAGTAGGCCTACAACTTTGTATTAACCTGTCGGACACGCCTCCGAGCGTGAACTGTGGGAAGGCAAGCAGTGCAAGGTGTTAAAAAACGCTGTAGTTAGTATCTCAAAATTATGATTTACGTATCTCATAATTATGACTTAGGCCTAGTAGTAAATCATAATTATGACTTACGTATCTCATAATGTCGATTTAGTATCTCATAATTAGGATTTACGTATCTCATAATTATGACTTAGTATCTCATAATTGGGAGTCAGGTGGCTGAGCGGTTAGGGAAGCGGGCTAGTAATCTGAAGGTTGCCAGTTCGATTCCCGGCTGTGCCAAATGACGTTCTGTCCTTGGGCAAAGCACTTCACCCTACTTGCCTCGGGGAGAATGTCCCTGTACTTACTGTAAGTCGCTCTGGATAAGAGCGTCTGCTAAATGACTAAATGTAAATAATTATGACTTACGTATCTCATAATTTCGAGTTAGTATCTCATAATTATGACTTAATTTGTCATCTTTTGGTTTTTTTTACTAGCGGAAATGGGCTTCCATATGGACGCGACGTTCGTCAAAAATAAAAAAGTTACCTAATCTATCTCTCGCGAAGCAGAGCGGAGACCCGAGTCTGAGATCCTGAAACGCGCCGCTGCACGCCTGGTGTAAACTGCACCTTTGAGAGTGGCCGCAATCAGGAACGGTCTGAGATGTTTATGATTAGTATTGGCCTATAGTCAAACACATTTGATAAAGCAAATGTATGCAGGATTGTCATTTCAGAGTTGATGTTGAACAAAATATGATTTGTTGCGTATAGAACAAAACAATAATTGAATAATACGTTTATTATTTATATTTATAGGCCTATTTAACAAAAACGCAAACGAGTACAGCCTATACTGCTCAGAAACGCAGAAGCTGGATCATCTTCCCACACATCCATACAGTCTCCACAACCAGCTGTGACATGAGCCTATATATAGTTTTAGACACTGAGATAAGAATGACAAACTACGGTTATCTTTCACCACACAGGCACAAGACCTACACCCAAATCTACAGTCGACTTGCCATAATTTAAACAATAGTCTACTTCAAACGGATTGATACACTTTTAACTAAGTTAGGTCAAATCAGGGAATTTATAACAAACACATTATGTCAGAGGGGGCTGAGATACCATCAGACTTATTCAAACATATTACAGTTAGGCCTACATCAAACTCACATTTCGAAAAAGGAAAACAATTATTGAGCTTAATTATGAGAATTTCTTTGATATAAAAAGGTAAAGGCTTAAATTAATAGAATTCCAAAGTGTCACTAATAAGAGTTGTTTGAAAATAATGTTTAATAACTCTATGTAGCTAAATATATTTTAAAAGTACACTTTTGAAGAGAGTGTCAGTTCTATTTTTAGCTTTCAGATATAGGCAATGCCATTCCCCTCCCCTTTTTACTATCTCACATTGAATTCCAAAGTGTTAATTTAAGGGTAGGAGTGCTCGTAGTGTTACTGTAATATATGTCCACTCTCATCATCATAAAAAATTTGCTGTGCAGCAAAAATCGCCATCAAAAACCTGTTTCGATCGTAACACACGAGATCGTCCAATATAGCACTTAATACCATTATGGTCTAATTCTCGTCCCATTATCTCTTGATGATATGATCTATATCTGAACTCTGCGAGGTGGATCAGATGTTCCATTTTTAGACACGTGATAAGAGGTACGACACCCAAGTTTCAAAGAACTGATGCACCCCCCCCCCCCCCCCCCCTTTCTTTCTCTTTTTCACCAACATTTTACTCACTTTATCTCCTGAGCCAATAACAGACCAGTGGAGGAGGAGCAGGATGGACCTGCTACATAAAGGAGGCCTCAGGTTCTGTAGAACCCCAGTCCCTTCCAAAGCATCGTTCACTTCTTGAACAGCTTGTGTGGTACTGAAGTCAGACAAAATGAGCCTGTCAGCCAAGGAGAAAACTATAATCAAGGACTTCTTCACAAAGGTGTCCAGCAGGTCCGAGGAGGTCGGAACTGAGTCTCTCTCCAGGTAAGTCCATTAGTTTCATGCATGGGCTCAAATTCTTTCAAAAGTTAAAGTTTCAAAAGCAGCATGAATTAAGTTTTATTCTGTATTCAGTAGCCATGCACACAACATAGCCTTTTATTGAGGAAGATAGACTTGATCATATTGATCGTGCTCACTGCTCTTTCTCTGGTTCCCCGCCAAGGATGCTGGTGGTCTACCCTCAGACCAAGTCATACTTCGCCCACTGGAAGGACTTGAGCCCTGGGTCTCCCCCAGTCAGGAAGCATGGAATCACCGTCATGGGTGGCGTCTACGAGGCCGTGAGCAAAATCGACGATATTGTCGGTGGTCTCCTGACCCTTAGCGAGCTGCACGCCTTCATGCTCAGGATTGACCCTGTCAACTTCAAGGTAATAGGCCTATATGACAGCAAAAGAACAAGCACAAAGTGTTACTTGACTTAACACTAAAACCATCTACTGTGTAAACATAACATGATACGTAGGATCTGCCTACTATTGGAAAACAGGTCACTTTCTGTTATACAAAATGAATGTTTATGTCGCTATATGTATAACTTACCAGCCAAGTCATACCTCTCTGTCTCCGTCCTTAGATCCTGTCCCACTGCATCCTTGTGGTGCTGGCCATGCTGTTCCCCGAAGACTTCACCCCCCAAGTCCACGTCGCTGTGGACAAGTTTATGGCCCTCCTATCCCTGGCCCTGGCTGAGAAATACCGCTAAAGGACAGGCACCGTTCGGCACGGCGCACCGGCCAGATTGGTCTCTCGTGTTTGAAATTAATGTTCTTCATTGAGAAATAAAAATGGTGCAATTACAATTTACGTTTTTTTTGTGATTTTTAAAACCTTAAAACGGTAATAGTTGCGTATAAGCTACACGGGGGTGAGGTAACATGAAGGTTTGTGACTTCATGTTGGTGTGTTAATATAGTTTGACAATTTAAAATTACATTTACATGTAGCCTCATTTGTCACCAAATTCACGATTTTGACAAATGCTTGTAAGGTTATGGACAGCACAAATAATTTTTGAGTTCAAACCACTTATAACTAGTAGGCCGATCATAAGGAGTCCACTTGATGGAAGAGACGGTTTACAGATTTTTAATTTTAATATGTATACAGAAAGCAGCTGAGTGCAAAATAGACCTTTTAAGATAAAGACCATAAACTTACATTTAATTAAATGTTAAAGATAGAAGATAGTCTTCTTTAAGTTTGCCGAATTAAATCACAAATGTATTTTAAAATACATCACTAATGAGATAAAAGACGTTTTATGACGTTGATTATTTTTCAAGATTGTGCCAAAAATAATGCACAAAGAAACGAATTATTGTATTTTTTTTAAATAAATACCAAGTATCCAACTCAACATCATTAGCTTTTAAACTAATGCTCTGGAAAAAAACTTATGTTGATAATAAAACAAAGTTGTTAATGTTGTTGATAAATATTAGACGATTTAATCTATATTTACCGACCTATACATAAATAAAAGTTATTATTCAGAACTCGATGCTAGGTATTAAAAGTTATAAAGTTGTACATTTGTTATTATATTAATAACAAAGTAACGAATGTTAATTATTAGATGTACACGTCTGCTTTCCTCAAGAGAGTAATACACAAACCAGTTAAAGTAAGTTGATGCCTTAATTCAGAAGATAAAACATTCATATGTATAACGTCTAACAATTAGGTATCTTTACTATATGCTTTTAATGGCCAATTAGTATACCATAATTTAAATATAACCATTCATCTATTATAATAGGGCTTATAACTACATAAAACTTCACTAAAAGTTATTATATAATTCAATAGACCCGATACAGTAACTAAATCATTGTTATTGTGCTATAGACCTAGGAACAAGGTGTTATCTAATCGCTGCACACGTTCAGGATATCATCTTCAGCATCAACATCAGTTCTCTGCCGGCACACCTGGAGTCAGCCAGCCAACCAGATGTATTCTCCTGGACAGAGGCGGAGCGTCTTTACTTCATAAAAACCCAAGACAGATGTACAACCGACACAGTTTCCTGTAAAGCTCAAGAAACAGAATAACCTGTCAAAATGGTCGAGTGGACAGACGACGAGCGCGCTGCCATCAGCACAATCTTCTCCAAGCTCGACTACGAGTCCGTCGGGCCAGAGGCTCTGTCTAGGTAGGTACACGCAGGGCTGCCTTGTCTAACCAGAGCTTGATTTCCCACACCATCTCACCAGCCAAATCTGACCTTTGAGAAATATGTCTGACCGATTATCTGTGTGCACGTGCATGTCAATGTTTTAAATGATGATTCCCTTCCCTGTTTAGGTGTCTAATCGTGTATCCCTGGACTCAGCGTTATTTCGGGGGGTTTGGTAACCTTTACAATGCGGAGGCCATCATGTGTAACCCGATGATTGCTGCTCACGGTATCACGGTGCTGCGCGGTCTGGACCGCGCGTTGAATAACATGGATGACATCAAGAACACTTATGCCCCCTTAAGTGAGCTGCACTCTGAGAAACTGCACGTTGACCCAGACAACTTCAGGGTGAGCCGTTCAGAAATCTGAAATAGAATAGAATCAAATACTATAGATGCAAATTTAGTCTTGCTCATGTAGCCTACTGCATGACTTGTAATGGGCAGTTTTACGTTCCAGCCCATAAATTACATCCATCTGCATTATGACTGACATATCTTTTGATCCATCTTTTGTTCTAGCTGTTGGCTGATTGCCTGGTTGTTGTTATCGCTGGGCGGATGGGCTACGAATTTTCCCCCGACATGCAGGCTGCCTTTGCCAAATTTCTGTCTGTGGTGGTGTCTGCCCTAGGCAGGCAGTACCATTAAATACCTCTCCTCGCCCAGCACCGGTGGGTAGATCTCTATCTATCTAGACCCCGATGCTGACGAAAAGGCATTTTAAAATAAACGACGTTTAAAACAAAAGAAAAATGTTTTTCGTGACTTTATTGGTGCTCGCTGTCTGTGAAGATAAATGCTTATGCACAATCCCCTGTGTACATCTCTGATTTTTATTCAACCAATGGTGGACTGACATATAATAATACGTTTCCAATTGAGTAGTCACCCCCCGACAGGCCTCAATTGGGATGTTTTGTTGAGGCCTAGGCCTACTTGTCAATGCCATGAGCCATCCTACCCTGCACTTCTTACCCAGAAGTAAAAGGCCCCTTCTTGTAGACTACGTCTTGACCACAAATAAGTAAAATAGTGTTTATTTGTACAATTTACAATGTGTGGTAACGAAATGGGTCCTTTACTTCCGGGTAAGAAAATCGTGCAATACAGGATGGATCATGTGTGACACTACTGACTGTTTCAGAACCATGGAGAGCGCCAGGTTATGCTCACGCGGCAATGAACGCTTGTGTTGCCCACGTAATACTTGTCACTTACATCTCAGCCATTCTGTGTGCCGAAATCAGTCTTTAGAATAATCAACTATTACAGTAATGAAACATAAATGACTTGTCCTGTAGTTTTGGGATGATGTGGTTTGTGACTTCAGAATACGAATAAATCAATAGATTGTGTACTGTATACAGGTTCGGGCTCTATAGATTTTGTCTTGGCATAATCCCATAGCAGTGATCAATAATCAAATTGTACTGACATTTTGTGTTAAAAGTTTATTAGGCAAAGAAAAAAAGTTAATGAATACATATTCAGTAAATACATATTACACAAATAATTTAATAGAACACGCATGTCATATGCTGGTGCCTTTATCTGTATTTCTCAGAAAGCACAGCTGCTAAGGCCGAGAGGTACTTGTCCATGGCCGCGTGTGCCACTGATGTGAAGTTTCCCCTCAAGTGACACGCCAGAGTCACGAGGATACAGTGAGAAAGAAGCTGTCGGCAGAGAACTATGATTAGTAACACAATTTTTTTTTGGATAACAATGCATCGAATATATTTTGTATGCGTTTATAATACTATATCCTTTTTTCAACAACAAAGAAATCGGGATACTCTTTGTAAAAAGAGTAATAAGTAATAGTAATAAGACAAACATATATACCATTCTGTGAAATCTCGTATTTGACAGCCAATTCCATAATGAGATAGATAAAAAATAAATATGATTGAAAGACAACCTTAAAATTGATTGGGTCAATTCGAAGTTGGTATGCATGAAGGGTCTGAAGAGGTGCCAAGGTAACAGTTAGCGAGCTGATGTCTCGCGCTCCCTCTGCTATGGCCAGCACTATATCTTTCCCGTGGGACAGCAGGTGTGGGGACCGATGATTGATATTCAGGTGCGCGAAGTAAGTCTTACTGCCGGGGAAAGTCGTGAACATCCTGGAGGCAACAGCGAAGGATAAAAAGTTAAATGGATTCCTTAAACTTGGTGAATTTTACTTTCCACATTGACATGTAATCTGCTATCCATGGTTTCTTATCATATATTCTCCGAATTCCTTTTGAGACACTTCCTGGATCTTCTGTCTTCCAACGATGGTTACTGATTACAAACTGTTGAATATTTTGGGACTTTAACAATTTGGCAATAAAGAGGACTCTAAACTCCAATGATAGGACCTCCACTTTAACACGTGTTGCATTTAGAATTCTATTCTATGTAGTCCAAATAAAATGGTTTTATTTTTAATAGTTCTGACTGTTACAGCGACACAGCTATTTGCGGGCCATTTTATAGGCTACTGCATACATTAAAAGGTATTTCAGCAAAAACGTTGCTTCAGAGCTTTGAATACATTCGGGCTATATAGTGACATTATCAATGGCCTAACCTACCTGAAGAGAGCGTCTGCTCCAATCTCAGATGCCACAGGAGTCAGTTTTTCCCATATCTCACTTATCAACTCTTTCTCGTACTTTGAGAGCATTGCAAGCTATCCCAAAGTTATTTAAATGTGCTCGTATCCAGACGGCATTTAACTTGCTTACAGATCTTCAGGGCGCACGGTACAGTTTTGTAGAAAGTGTTAGTCAACCATATTAGCTTCAAAACTACTAACGCCACTACAGATTCCGTATAAAAATGTAAATACAATATTGTCTATGGTCTTAATCGATAAAAGTCTGACTTCTTGCAGCGTCGGTGCTCTTCTCTTCTGGATGTTTCCTTCGTCAACGTTATCGCAGAAACCATGTTTCCCAGAAACCACGCACGTTAGTGGGTAGGTTGCGCACAATAAGTTGCGCACATAAACAGCCGTCCTCTGCTGTGCGTGTGCATCATACTATGACCTTCCCTATAGTGTTGATCCGATGAATAATTATTTGTTTAAATGTGCGTTCTCTGTGACACGGGAGATTAATGGTGCATTCTTAAACAGCCTATGTAGCCTACCTCTTCCCTGTGTATTTTCGTTGCACCGAATTAGCGTCTTCCATACTTTGGCGGACGGCATACATTTTAATAGGTATTCAACACAGTGTAAATAAAGGGATTACACAAACAGTGAACAAGGAAGCAGAAGAACAGAGGTTTCCATAGTGATGCCCCCTTCAGTATCTTGTCTGTATTTACTGTTAAACTGCAATCTAACATGTTCTTCTCAACTCTATTGATACAGCAATAATGTTTAACATTGAATGTATACAAACACAAATGTGTTGACTAGGTTGCCATTTGTTTTTGTGTGTGTGTGTGTATGTATGTGTCCACTGGTGTTGTGTAGACCAGGGAGAGTGAAGAGCTGACAGGCTGAGAAAGAGAAGGGGGGACAGAGGGGAAGGAAGGGTGGGTGAGGAGATCAGGGCAGGGTGTGTCTGGGGGGCTGTGGGCCAGGAGATCAGGGTGTGTCTGAGGGTCTGTGGGCCAGGAGTGATAAAGCCTCTGCAGCTGCTCTTATCAGCAGCACACGCTGGGGGTCAGGTCGGGACAGAAGTGTGAGGCCAGAGAAGCCCCTCCTCGTTCCGTCATCCCTCAGATCATGCCTCTTTACTGAACTTGTCAGTGATGTGGCCCCAGGTCATAGAAATGTTCATAGAAATGTACTTAGCATGACTCAGCAAAATGAAGTTCATCTGTTAACAAGTTACTGTACTGGCCTGACTCAAACACACACAGTCATGCTTTCTTTTGCTACTAGTACCACTCAATTCCCCGTTTGAACCAACCACAGACGCAGAACAAGTTTGGAACAAGTAGGCTACCATACAAATGTACACTTGCTACTGTAGCTATGTAATCGCCTCCATGATTAGTCATTTGTTTCATTTTTTCTTTTTCACGCGTTGAAACTCTGGAAGGATCAGGGTTTTGGCAACAGTAAATGAAAACAAAATGACCAGGTTGTCAATCGCTGTTGTATTGACTGGTGTACATGAAAAAAAACTAGTAAGACCAGAGACGACCCGAAAACACCTGACACAACACGGCCTATCTCGCCAGACCCGTTCCAACACTACACTTCAGTAACAGAGATCCGTTGACTAGATGGAGTTCTGAACATTGTCCAGCAGGTGTCACAATTTGTTGTTGGAAAGCAAAGGAGCGACACGTTAGATCTCAATGGGACTCTAAAAATGCACCCTTTCCTCCTCCTTTCCTAAGGAAGAGACCTCTGTTGACTGATTTAAAATGACCGGATGAGGTCCTCTCTACCACTCGTCAACCTTATCTTGTCAGATCAGTATCAGTCATTACTCCATGGAAGCAGAGGTAATGATGCACTTTAAGATGACTTTAGTGGGGTAAGGTAGGCTACATGATGTTAATCACTGAGTATGCCTTGTAACGGACAATAAGATGTCAGAGCTCCATCTTTCCCCTCATCAAGTTAACAATCTCTTCCTCCTCTTTTTGGTTCCCGTTGCCTTCCCCTTCCAATTCTCTTTCACTTTCTTCCCACTATTTCCACCCATCTCAGTTTTTTACTCTGGATTCATCCACTGTGAGTCAAAACGGTTGTCTAGGTCACACATTGACCTCTTCTGCTATGACTCATTTTGAGAACACACCTTGTGTGTGTGTTAGTGTGTTACTCATACTGTACACAACATAAAGAGACCCACACATTCCCCTCTGACATGTTAAGAATAGGTGATGAATGTGGCTGTAGCACAAACTCCATGCAGCCTACCGTATAAACAGACCATGGCAGGGAAGTAGGTTTTTATTGACGGTAAGAGCAATGATCCATTCCATGTCAACTAGCTGATGCAGTAGCTGAACATTGTATGTTCATGTACAGAAGAACCTCAGTGAACAGTAAAAGATTTAACATCTGTGAAGACCACAGATCCCCTGTCAGAATGTGACCTCACTCTGCATCTCTGTTAGCAGTCATGAGACAGAGAGCTTGCATTCTGTGGTGGAGTCCCGTAACAAGCCTAACACAAAGCAAAGTGGCTTTCTGCAATGGCCTGCATGTAGGCTCACTCGGAATACAAAACAGCGAGGGTAACAACGGAGGCTATTGCAGAGTCTTTGTCTGCATCTGTGTCTGTGTGAAGGAGGTTGAGAGAGTGAAATGTTTGTGTGTGTGGTGTATGGGGGGGGGGGGGGGGGGTCACAGAAGCGTGGGTACACAGCCGCTGTTCTGGATAAATGACTTCGCTGAGGCAGAACATCGTCATCTTGTGCAAGGCGACAGGATATCCTGGGTGAACGTGTGAAGGAGGAAGCCTGCTGGTTGTCTCCCACCACATCTGTTTCCTCATTAGTACGGGACTTGATTCAAAAGGCGACTGGCAATGCTAGCGAAGCTGGAGCCAAGTCATGGATCTAAAGGGAGCCTTAGAGTTGAATCCTTTGAAAGCTAATTTCTGGCTTTTCCTTCTTGGCAATTTGATGAAAATGTGAAAGGAAACAAGGAGAGAAAGGGAAGTGACAGTGAGACATATGGCAGGGTGGGAAATGTAACCTTGAGCACACACACACACATGCACACGCAGCACACATACACAGATCTAGAGGTAGTTTATAATGCTTTACAGCTCTCCTGTGGTCAGCAGGCCATGTCATTGATGTAAGAGTGTGTGTGTGTATGTGTGTGTGTCGTGGCCCCAGTCCCCTGACCCTGTTCCTCTGAAGCCATGCCAGAGCTCCTTCCTGTCCAAAGCTCCATTGGGAGGAAATCACCCGGTGGTGCGTAACCGAGCAACAGCCCCCCCCCCCCCCCCCCCCCCCCCCCACCGGCAGGCAAGCGTTCAGGGGAGGAAGTTGAAGACACAAACAGACTAATGACGAGTGCCTCCCCCCACCCCTCCCATTGGGGGCTGTAGTCCTGCGGGCGCAGATGCTAGGATGTTTAAATCTTCTGTCGTTTGACTCGTTTCCCCTCGGTCCCTCTCTCAGTCTCTCTGGTTGTCTCTGGCTGTTTCCTGTCTCACCAGCATCACCTGGGGGATCGTCCTAACCAGCAGCACCTGGCTGAACCCTGGGCGTTTGGGACGTCAGAGTCCTGCTCCAGTACCTGAATCAGGACAGGTTTAATCAAGGTGTTCTGGACCCACACACGCACAAACAAACACACACACAGATACACCCACCACACACACACACACGCTACTTGAGTTACAGTCATGTTCCTGTTTTTAGTAACATACTCTGCCTGAGGTTTGTTGCTGTGCCTTCTTTTCATGTGTAATGTGTGTGTGTGTTTGTGTGTATGTGGGTGAATGTGTTTTATCTTTCACACACACCTGCTCCAGAGGCAGTCATGCACCACTGCCCCTCTTACTGTCAGAGCATTCTGAATAAAACAGATGTCATTCTAAACAAACAGATGTTTCTGTACTTTGGTGACACAGATTTACTTTAGTGAAAATTATTCTGCTGCGTTATTTCCTTTCCCCTTTCTTCTTTCATTTCTATCTTTCATTCTTTCTTCTTTCTTTCTTTCTTTCTTTCTTTCTTTAAAAAAAGAATAAAAGAGTAGCCTACACGCAGAAAAATGGTAACTCTAGACCTTTGCCTCCTTTCCTCCTCATTGTCCCTCTGGCCAGGGTTCTGTGGTCGCTGTGTTGTTTCCACGGCGATGAAGTGTGTATGGTTGTCTATGTCTACTGTTGTTGATTTCTGTGTCCCGTAGGAATTAAGCATGCACAAGCGCAAACATCAACAGTACTAAATACAGACTGTCTAACACAAACATATTCACAAACAAATGACTTGGGTCCAGTTCTTCTATTCTTTCACAGTATCTAAATGTTGGCGTCATGAACTCTTCAGAGCCTTAGGGTCCAGGTCCACATTACCTCTGACTGTTCAGCTACTCTGTCAGATTCCAACCGTAAGCCACAAATCTGCCACCAGGTCTGGTCTCTCTGGACCCCCCTCCAGCCCCCCCTTTAGAAAGACCCCCCCCACATACTCTAAATCAATCTACACCGAGGAGGGTCTAACTTACATGTGTGTAACTACACACGTCTCTTTTCTTCTGTGCACACTTAAGCAGTTAACTCTGTCTCAAGGCGATGGAGTTACAATGATCCTGTGAGATCCAGTGCCCACATCAAACACATCCTCTACCTCTGTCTGTGTGTGTGTGTGTGTCTGTGTGTGATACTGAGGTGGGATGATAAGATTGAAACAGGAGCTGGTCAGGGCTGAACACCAGACCTCCAGTCTGTGTAGGATCTTACAGTGGACTGTGTCAGGTCAATCCCAGTAGACCGTGTTTTCACATGAGGAGGTATGCTGGGACCTTTGGGTATGGCTAGAACGCTGCAAATGTTAGAAATCACGTGTCTATTGGAAGAAATCCACAGATGGATCAACAAACAAATAATTGTGAATAGGTTTGGTTTCGAACTAACGTGTACTTGCTGTAGCGCGCTTTCACCGGAGGGCGGAGACGTTTGACAGCTCTCCATCCATCATCCATATGCCTGCCCTCTCATCTCCTCGCGTGGGCGGACGCTAGAGCTACCCTGAACTACGGGACAGACTACAACCCGCCGTCGATACGGGGACACCGGTTGAGGTAGGCAATGTCTCGATGACGGTTGAAGAGATTTCCGCTGGTTATTGGAATTCCAAGACGGTGGCGTGAGCGCCAACACCCAACCTGCCTCTTTTCAGAACACATTTTTAGTCGGAGATATTTACATTGAATATCATCTTGCTGTTGCCGATGGTCCTGTTACGGGCTGAGTTGCAAACATCGGAGTGCATCATCAAGCATCGTTGCATTCACGAAACGAACTACTGAGGACAGAAGAATTTCCAGTAAGGTAAGAATAATTGCCTGAATATGGATATTCTTGCTCTCTCTCACTCACTTGTCTTTGTCGCTCTCTCTGTCTCTGTCTCTTTCTCCCACACACCAACTCTCTGTGTGTGTGTGTGTGTGTGTGTGTGTGCACGTGAAGAGTGAATATCCAGACAGCATGAAGCATCTGCCTGCTGCAGTTCGTTTCCTGTTTAGAACTCTGTCATATATACCTCCCTGGCCCCTCTCTATCCTGCAGATTATGTACGCTGGTTAGTATTGTACACTGGGGTGATGCATATATTACTGAGCAGGCAATAAAGTCCACCTCATTATAACTAATCTCAGATGTGATAGAAACCAAGTTTCTCCCTCTGTAGCTCTGCTGGTGGAGTGTGGTGCTTCATTCTGTACCAGGTTCACTTTCCATTTGGACCTCACGTTTACAAAGATAACCTCACTGTGCAGTGTGTTTTGTTCAATGTTATGCATGACAAGATGGTGGACCTCTGTACTGGAATCCCAGTCAAACAGACCCCCCCCCCCCAACCACCACCCTGCTTCCCCCTGCCAACCCCCTTCATCCAGCCAGTGGCCTGAGGGAATGACGTTTAAAGTGATTGTTGCTATAAAGCCGTTTGTTTTGGCTTGACTTGACAGGAAGACAAAATGATCAAGATTTGAGATGATCCTCAGTGATCTGTCAGGGTAATCCCTATCCCTCCCCTGCTGACTAGCCCTGTGCTGCTGGGAGCCACTGCAGAGAGCAGGCCAGGGGAGGGCAGGCAGGGGAGGGCAGGCAGGGGAGGGCAGGCAGGGGAGGGCAGGCAGGGGAGGGCAGGCAGGCAGGCAGGGGAGGGCAGGCAGGGGAGGGCAGGCAGGGGAGGGCAGGCAGGGGAGGGCAGGCAGGGGAGGGCAGGCAGGGGAGGGCAGGCAGGGGAGGGCAGACAGGCAGGCAGGGGAGGGGGTGGAAGGATGGTTTGCAGAATGGGTAGTTAATGGATAGGCGGATGGATTTATGGATGGATGGATGGAGGGATGGATAAATGGTTTGCAGGCTGGATACATGGTTGATGGATGGATAGAGGAATGGATGAAATGATGAATGGTTAGCATTTTGGATATACTGTTGGATGAATGGTTGGATGTATTACAGTAATGGACGGTGTGAACTTGTATTATACTGTAAAAGTAATGATGAAATATCCTAGGGCCATTTTGAGCTGAGAAGAACTCGATTTTAGATAAAGGAATAAATGGACTGTGAAAAGACCCTGAAGGAAGCTGAACACATTTTTCATGGGGGGCTGATTTTGAAAGTTTCTCTCTGAAGACAGATGACAAGGATGTCCCCGGGCCAAGACGTCCCTGTGGAGACCTCCTCAGAACAGCCCTGACGACAGCATCAATAGGTCCCCTCTACTTCAGAATAACCACAATTGTGACCTTCTCTTCTCTCTCTCTTAAATATTCTTTTCAGAGTCACTTGTCCCTCTCCTCCCTGTCCTCCTCCCCTCTGCAGCATCTGTGTGTGATTACCGTTAGATGGTCCATACAGAGCCCGCCAACACAGGAAGCTCGGATTGTGGAGATCCCAGAGTGGGGACGGATGGCACATTGGGAGCTTTATTCAGGTCCCACAATCACACCCTTACCCCCCCATCCACCCCCCACACTCACACCCTTACCCCCTCATCCACCCCCCACACTCACACCCTTACCCCCCCATCCACCCCCCACACTCACACCCTTACCCCCACACCCATCCACCCCCCCCACACTCACACCCTTACCCCCCCATCCACCCCCCACACTCACACCCTTACCCCCCCATCCACTCCCCACACTCACACCCTTACCCCCCCATCCACCCCCCACACTCACACCCTTACCCCCCATCCACCCCCCACACTCACACCCTTACCCCCCCATCCACCCCCCACACTCACACCCTTACCCCCCATCCACCCCCCACACTCACACCCTTACCCCCCCATCCACCCCCCACACTCACACCCTTACCCCCCACACCCATCCACCCCCCCACACTCACACCCTTATCCACCACACCCATCCACCCCCCCCACACTCACACCGTTACCCCCCACACCCATGCACCCCCCACACTCACACCCTTACCCCCCCATCCACCCCCCACACTCACACCCTTACCCCTCACACCCATCCACCCCCCCACACTCACACCCTTACCCCCCCATCCACCCCCCCCACACTCACACCCTTACCTCCCACACCCATCCACCCCCCCACACTCACACCCTTACCCCCCCATCCACCCCCCCCACACTCACACCCTTACCCCCCACACCCATCCACCCCCCCCACACTCACACCCTTACCCCCCATCCACCCCCCCACACTCACACCCTTACCCCCCACACCCATCCACCCCCCCCACTCACACTCACACCCTTACCCCCCACCCCACTCCCCCACAGTCACACCCTTACCCCTCCCCCCATCCGCCCCCCCCCCCCCACAGTCACACCCTTACCCCCCCATCCACCCCCCCCACACTGACACCCTTAACCTTGAAATTCCTTTGTCTTGTACAATTTCACTTTAGGATTAATAATGTAACTACAATATAGTGCCATGGTATTCTACCAAATCCCAAACATTTAAAATCGGTTCAGTTCAGTGTGCAGTGACCTGATCATAAGGTTACATAGTTATTGATATACTGTTGTATGACGTTGGTTGGGAATGTGAGAAGTCCATTCTAAGTCTGTCTACTTAGACAGACTACTCAGCTCACTGTCCTGTTTAGCTGGACTTTTACAGGTGGAGTTACCCTGCCTATGCCTTAACCATGGTAATGCAGGATTATTTTGAATTCACACACAATTAGTCAGTTGGATCCATGAAGCTTACCAGCTTATGGACTGCTCTCAATGGCCAAACATGTCTGTCCTGGCCTAATTCCTGGTAATTCCCCTCTCTGTGTTAATGGGGCCCCAGCTCTACAGCAGCCTGGCCTCACATCTCATGCAGTGCATGCACCTTTCCGAATCCGAAAGGGTGATTGTGATTGTGAGAGGTACATGCACTGCATGTGATGTGAGGCCAGGCTGATGTTTGGGATTTCCTTCCACCACACAGTCTACTGTAAAGTTACAGGTCCCAAGTTCCATTTCAGAATGCAGTGTAGGACAGAAATGGAACAGTGGCCCCTTTCTGGGCCCGGGTCCTTGAGCCAGTGGATATTTATCCGGTGGTGAGATGACGTCACTGACTGGTGATCTGATGGGTCATTCAAAGCGATGCGTGTGTCCAGTTGAGATGAGCAGTGTAGGATTGAACTATTGCCTTGCTGCTGGGGGAGTGTGTTACTTTCCATCTCTTTCCTTTTCTCTTTCTGTCTCTTTTTCTCCATCTCTCTCATTTCTTCTCTTTCTCTGTTTCGCTGTTATTCTCTCTCAAGCTGTTTATTCTATCTGGCAGGTTAGATTGTGCCAGTGATGAGAGAGGTACATGGCCAACCCCCTTCTCTTCCCTGCCCCAGAGACTGCTCACTGCTCCATGGCATTCTCTTTTTTTCCTCTCTATTTCCCTCTCTATTTCCCTCTCTCTCTCTCTCTCTCTCTCTCTCTCTCTCTCTCTCTCTCTCTCTCTCTCTCTCTCTCTCTCTCTCTCTCTCTCTTTCCCCTCTCTCTCTCTCCCCTCCTTGTCCTCAGTGCCTGGATGTGACGGTATGACAGTCAGATGGCCTGCTCTCAGCTCTCTGCTCTCTGCTCTCAGCTCCAGGTCCACTCAGCCTATTGAAGTTACCTGGCAGAGTGCTAGACAGGCAGCTCTGTCTGCTGGGACCATATCCTGGCAGGCGAGTGCCATGAGGTGCTGGAAGAACGGGAGCTGGCACCCGTTTCTGTGTAGAATCCATTTGATTCTGGTTGTTGTTTTGTTTTTATAGTCTTTATATAGTTTATATAAGGCTGGATGTAATTTGATTATGATCTTATGAATCATAGTAGTGATATTCCAGTAACTGTCCAGCAGCTTAACATCAGCAAGGCCTTTTTATCGTGAAGAGCTGGTCTAAGATTTTTCAACTTGTTATACACACATAAAAAGAATCACATTCTGGTTCTACATGTGGCCAGGGGAGAGACTCACTCTACTCTCCCTCTTAATGGAGAAGTTGACCCAAACAATATGTTTTATACTTCACTCTTTAAAGTTAAGCAATTGTCTAATTACCTATAGTAGTTAAAGTGGGGCGAGCTGTGCTGTGATAGGGCAGGGTGAGCAGGGAGCTGTGCTGTGATAGGGCAGGGTGAGCAGGGAGCTGTGTTGTGATAGGGCAAGGTGAGAAGGGAGCTGTGCTGTGATTGAGTAGGATGTGGAGGGAGCTGTGCTGTGATAGGGCAGGGTGAGCAGGGAGCTGTGCTGTGATAGGGCAGGGTGAGCAGGGAGCTGTGTTGTGATAGGGCAAGGTGAGAAGGGAGCTGTGCTGTGATTGAGTAGGATGTGGAGGGAGCTGTGCTGTGATAGGGCAGGGTGAGCAGGGAGCTGTGCTGTGATTGGTTAGGCTGTGGAGGGAGGGAGAACAGAGATTCACCAGCCATTGTTTTCACTAGACACCGTTGTTGACACACAGTGTTTGTGCTCTTGCTTCTTCTTATCAAGTCTGTACTGTGCAATGCTCAGGCAGACAGAGAGAGAGTTGTTTGGTTGTCATGGTTGCTTGAAACATCATGGCACATTGTCTTGGCCAGCAACTGTAACATCAATGATTAAAGACCTCTTTATTGAATAAACTCAAAGCAGGATTATACGTAACACCACTAAAACATCACGTTGTGAGGAGGGGAAGAAAAGGACAGGATGGTCAACAGACATCTGATGCTTGTCAACACTGGATCCTGTTGAAGCAAAGCCTAGGTATGGGTACATGAAACTAGTAAGTCTTCAGTTTACATACAAGGTCTGGATAGTTCTCACCACCAGTGTGGTTCACTGAGCCAGCTCCCTCCTCACCTCCCCTTCTATAAACCGTCATGATTAAAACATGAAGGTTAGACCAGTGGAAGCTGCTGAGACATATGGAAAGTTTGAGTACTTCACCAAGTTGGTCATTTGTTAAGTTGTAGGTTGTTTCTTCCTGGTTCCATGCTGACTAACCAGACCACTGTTCTAGAATATTGTCTTTGAAAAGGAATCTGAACAAGTCCAAACATGAGAAGCTGATATCCTTACCCTATTGTAAATTCATGTTGTGGATTTATATTGTGTATGTATGTGTGTGAGTGTGTGTGTGTGTGTGTGTAAGAGAGAAAGACAAAAAAAACTAAATACATCAGTGGAATGAATAATTAAATGGATATCAAATATTTACAGTTTGGTGTGATGTTCCTCACAATAACACAATTGGTCTGTCCCAGAGGTACAGTCTAACAAACCACGCCCGTTAAAACATCCACATAACTCCCTAAAAACACCAAACAAAATTGCAAGAACAATAAAAAAATTGCACACTGAAAAGTTAATATCTTTCCTGTCTGAGATAATTGACTTTTCTAATCTAGGTTTGATGAATTAGACAAACAGCAGCCTTACAATCAAACCGTGGAGGTATGAATGGATACACACACACACACACACGATTCGCTGACACGATTCGCTGATCCTCCAAGCCATACATCATGCATCATCCACCAGGTCCAAACTGGGCATGTTCATAGCACAGACGCTCACATAAATCATGCAGTGATATCCATGGGAGATTTGTAGGAACTTTAGCATTAGTTAGTATCACGCACATATCTCATGTGGGGGGCAGGGGGACAGGGTGGGGAGGGGGACAGGGTGGGGAGGGGGACCGAGTGGGGTGGGACCTATGGACCCCAGCACCACCTCCTGTGCCTGGACAGCTACCCTCCCACTTATATGAGCCTGCTGAGTGTTAGAGTCATGTGGGATTGGTGCAGTAAGGGTTGGGACCTACAGTATTCTGTAGATGGTAGGGCACCTGTCCATTCAACCCAGTCTTACAGTTACAACTACTAATACAAGGAGCTAGCACTAGATAATGCTGGGTATGATCCTGATCATGATCTCTCTCTCTCTCTCTCTCTCTCTCTCTCTCTCTCTCTCTCTCTCTCCCTCTATCTCTATGACACATGTCCTTTGTTTTATGATTTTATGGTGTTTGTTTGTCCAGAGAAAGGTGCGGATGGTCTGAGCGTGTGTTGTTTGAGCCTGTTCAGCAAACACACCAAGGGAGGACAGCCGACCAGAGGGACCACGCACGCACACAATCAGATGAACATGGACAAACAAACACAATGTTGCTTGCAGGAAGAAAGCAAGTGAATTCGTCATTCAGTATTGACTTCTGCTCACACACTCATACACACAGACACACACACTACACACACACACACACACACACACACACACACACACACACACACACACACACACACACACACACACACACACACACACACACACACACACACACACTCATACAAAAATGACTGCAACATCTGGCACAGATCAAAACATTCAACACTTCTGATGTCACAGGGGGAGGAGGGGATGTGTAATATAACTGACTTATCTAAGAGATGTTGATTCTGTGTGTATCTGTGTGT